>NC_056737.1:1999164041-1999391541 GCF_019279795.1 Protopterus annectens
CTGCACCTGCACCTGTAAAAATAATGTCATGGTGGGCGTTTTACAGTTGGTAATAAACACAGCTTAGGTCTTTAGGCAGAGCATCTTCTTCCTTAAATCATCCCATGTGTTAATTTTCAATGTAAAGTGATCCACCTGCAAGAACCAATTGGCAATTTGTCTTTGTAAGAGGTAAGAAAGTACTATCTGTACATTTAGCATGGAAGTATAGTAGCCTCTACATCAGTTAAGGTTGTGAAGCATTATGAGTTCAGTCTTTCATGAAATCATGGCAGAGATAATCAGTTCTGTGAAAAAAAAATCAGGAGCCAGCCTTGTAAACAAAATAAAATGCAAAAGGACCTCACTTTTCATCAAAAAATATGTAATTTGGTACTGTATATACATAATAAGGAGGTTATGTCCAACTCCAAAGGTTTGCTAATTAAACTTACTTCAGAATGTGACCAATAAACTTTAAGGTTAATACCACTTTAAATTATGTTTAGCTTTTATATACAGGGGTTGAAATAGTTGAAGATTGAAAAGAACAGAAGCAATATTGAGAAGATTGCCAGACCAAAGAGACTTGTGATAACAGCTTAGTAGACTAAACTTAAAAATGTAGGAAAAAAATAGAATAGCAACCTGATGTAGAATGACTGTTTTATAAATAACACAGCATGTCCCTCTATTAACTTGCTTCATCAGTTAACTCTATATGTGCAATTTGAAGTGAAAGAAGAAAACAAAAAGTAAAATGTTATGAATGCTTTAGGTAATGAGAAGGTATCGTGGTACAAAATCAAAATCAAGGCGTCAAGCTAGTCAAGCATTTTTATGCATGCAATTCAAGTGACTAATGCTAAGCCCTGAACTATACGTGGTATTAATGGGGAGATGAATTGGGGGGGATGCAAGTGGTACTTATGGGGACAGAACGAGTGATGAGTGGTTTAGGCTCAGTAATTAATGTAGTTCCAGGATTATTTCCAAAAAACGCAAAAAGATATAAATATCTTGTTTTGAGACAGGTGGAATGGTAAGAAACTGAGAAGTATTTTCTGGAGAATGAGGGGAGGGATAGGATTAACCTATGTGTTGAAGTTTGAGTGGTGATACAGCTGTTAATACTGGAGATGACCACCACCAAAATGTGAATACTTGACTGAAAGTGGAACAGGGAAAGGTACATAGAAAAATGTGTCAAAAGTGAAGTCTAACAACTAGCCATTGTGATGACAAATAATGATCACAGTTTCATCAGTGGGACATGAATACTGTTGACCATATGTAGTTTGAACTGCCTACGCTTTAGAAACAGAGGCTGCAATACAGATGCATTGTATTCTGCCTCTGAGTTCTGTCATGAACGTGTGAGTTTTGCATACACTATCTTTTTAAATCATGACCTATTACATTTTTCATTTATTTCCCTATCAAGTTTACTGTGTCAAAAGTAAAGAAATACATACTTTAGATAGGGATTCCAAAATGGTGGACAACCTGTAAGCACACTGACAGTGCAGCTCCTGCATTCCTATACTATAATCTGACTTCAAACCAGCGCATCGCTTAGGAAAAGTATACCAAACATCAATGGATTAAAGCAGAAATATGAGTACTTACTTGTTTCATCTTTATTTTTCAAAGATTCTCTCATTCTGAAGGAAAAATAATTACTTGTTGGAAACAGAGCCCTGAACCACATGGTGTGGATTCTTCAAGACTAACAGGCCTAATAAGAGGAAAGTAACAAGAAAAACAACTTTCATAACAAGACTTATCATTTAAAATTCTGCACTACTACTAGGAATCTAACTATACAAGATTAATGGAGAATCAGCCAGATCGGATGGAAACTGTAATCACAAAAACCAAACTGTCTGCAATTACTACTCCTGAGAAAGAAACCACTTCTAAAAGGCAACAAATTAACAAGCAACAACAAGAAGCTGATAAAATGTCTCAAAGATTAAAACAGGAACAACCTTTAACACTGGATAATCTGAAAACTGCTTTACAACCTTTACAAACAGAAGTGCAGGGTTTCTCTCATAAGCTATCTACATTTGGCTCTACTCTGGACCAAATTGTGCTTAGGCTTGAACAAAATGAAGCTAAAATTATGGACAACGAGCTAAAAATAAATGAACTGCAACAAAAAGCACAAACCAATGACACCATAATTAAAGAATTACAGCAAAAAATGTTAGACTTGGAAGCTAGAAGCCGGAGAAATAATTTTATCATAAGAGGTATTCCAGAGAGCTTTGATAATTCACAACTTATTCCAATAATAAAAGAAATACTAAGCTCTCTTCTGGCTAATAAAAATCTCCTGGATGAGATAGTGATCGAAAGAGCTCACAGAGCTATAAAGCATACACAAACAAGTGATTTTCCTAGACAAATCTATATCAGACTGCTTAATTCAGCACATATTCAACAGATACTGTCAACTTATAAGATTAAAAAGAATGTTACATGGAGAGCGCATAAAATTATGATTATGCCATGACCCCCCATTAATATTCCAAAAGGTGCACGCTGATTGGCCAGCGTGCACATTGTAAATCGACTTATACTAATGGAAAAAGGTCCGGTCGCCCGGACTTTTTCCATTAGTAAAAGTCTCTTTTAAAACACTGTCTCGCTATGTTAGAAGAGTTTAACATAGCGACACAGGTTTAAAAAAAGCAACGGAGATCTCCGTTGCTTTTTTTAAAGCTGTCTCGCTATGTTAAACTCCTTTAACATAGCGACACAGTGTGTAAAAAGCAATGGAGCTCTTGCTTTCTCCGTTGCTTTTTTTTAAACCTGTCTCGCTATGTTAAATGGGTTTAACATAGCGAGACAGCTTTAAAATAAGCAACGGAGATGTCCGTTGCTTATTTTAAAGCTGTCTCGCTATGTTAAACCCATTTAACATAGCAAAACAGTAAAAAGCAACGGAGATCTTGCTTTCTCCGTTGCTTTTGGCCACAGCTCTGATGTACTGCGTAGGCATGCACAGTACATCAGAATTGCCGCGGATACCAGGCAGCTGTGGAAGGGCAGCAAAAAGGCATTATACAATGCCATTATTTAAGAAAAGTAATTATTTATTTTCTTAAATAATGTCATAGTATAATAGCAATAACCCACTTCTGGGTGTGGGTAATGCGGGATTTACCCACAGTTGTCTTTGTTTGGTCCCTCGGGCTTCGCCCTTGGGACCAAACCACGCCAACCGTGGGTAAATCCCGCATTACTCACACCCAGGCATGGGTTATTGCTATATTACTCAAGATCTTCCTTTACAAATTAAACAAAATCGACAGAAACTCAGCAAATACTGCAATTACCTCATTGAAAATAAAATTTGTTTCCAAATGAGATATCCTGCAACTTTAACATTTTATTACAAAGAAGAAAAAATATCCTTGGAAACACCTGACCAGGCAAAATCCACCTTTCTGCATCTCTTCAAAGTAAATCCTGCCTGAGACAACTCTTCATATCTTTTTATCCAAAAACAACATTTGGAAGGCTAAACAAGTGCTACAGCTCCAAAGAACTACAGGACAGAAGATATATACCACTCTTATGGGAAATTTTAAACAAATGGATGTGGAATGTGTTCTAAATAACTCTGCTTACTTGCCTGTAAAGAAAACCTCTTTGCTACACTGCAATACTTAAGGTAATGTCTTTTAGTAACTGCCTTTACATTTAAAAGTTACAAAGCTACCTAACACTGTCTGCAAAGAGAAATGACTTTAAAGTGCATTTACAGCTTACAAAAAAGAAGTGTTAAATTACATTTAAAAAATGGGATATAACCTTTGATATAATAGTTTAAGTAGTGTAAATATTAGACATAAGTAGTTTCAGTTAAAATGTATACTCATTATTCTACTGGCATAATCATTGAGTTGCTTTTAAGTATGTCTATGAGCAAGGTACAAAAACATTTCTCTCTTTTTTTTTTCTTCCTCTCTGTTTGTTCAGTTGATGGCACTGGTTAATTATTAACATATGAGTTCACAATGATGTGTTTATATGGCTTTTGACCATGCACTGTTAAAAGAAGTTTCCAATACATTTAAAGAACCACAGTTAGTTGCTGTTAGCAAGAATAAGGCAAATGTTGTTGAATTTTAAAGTGCTGCCTTCTTTAAATGTTTAAAATGTATAATCATTATTCTGCTGACATAACCATTGATTTACTTTTAAATGTAAAGCAAAGCAAACACCTCAGCAGGGTAAAGTGCCTTGGTAAACGAAAAGGCAAAGTAGTAGAACAATTCCAAGGCACACCAGTAGCCAATAATCTAAAACTTCCAAAACAAAAAGAGACCTTTATTGCAGCAGAACTTCTCCACACAGTAAGCGCTTTCACGTTGTATAAACGCTTCTTCAGACTTCAATAAAATACATTGAAATTCAAGCCTTTATATACTATGGTTACCAAAGACTTAACCAATTAATCAATTAAACAATGTTTTGAGTTTTTAAAGTGCAAGTGCTCACTACAAACAAATACATAGGAAATACATAAAAAGTACGTAGAAGAAATACTTAAAAAATGCTTAAAAACTAGATAGACATCATAGGTGTCCCATGCATTTAAAAACTATACTAAATAATCCATATGACACATTTAATCATTTAATGCTTAAAAGCCTTGGCTACTAAAAATGGTTTTAAAGTAATTTTTTCATTTAGTCCATATTTATATATAAAAAATTGTACTGAGGAAGTTGAAAATAGATGGATCCTCAGACTACAGGCACATAAATATGGACTAAATGAAAAAATTACTTTAAAACCATTTTTAGTAGCCAAGGCTTTTAAGCATTAAATGATTAAATGTGTCATATGGATTATTTAGTATAGTTTTTAAATGCATGGGACACCTATGATGCCTATCTAGTTTTTAAGTATTTTTTAAGTATTTCTTCTACGTACTTTTTATGTATTTCCTATGTATTTGTTTGTAGTGAGCACTTGCACTTTAAAAACTCAAAACATTGTTTAATTGATTAATTGGGTAAGTCTTTGGTAACCATAGTATATAAAGGCTTGAATTTCAATGTATTTTATTGAAGTCTGACGAAGCGTTTATACAATGTGAAAGCGCTTACTGTGTGGAGAAGTTCTGCTGCAATAAAGGTCTCTTTTTGTTTCGGAAGTTTTGGATTATTGGCTACTGGTGTGCCTTGGAATTGTTCTACTGCTTTACTTTTAAATGTGTCTATTAGCAAGGTATAAAAACATTTTTTTCTTTTCTCTCTGTTTGTTCAAGTAGATGGCACTGGTTAATTATTAATATATGAGTACACAATGATGGATCTATATGGCTTTTGCCAGTGCAATGTTAAATGAAGTTCCAATACATTCTAAAGAACCACAGTTAGTTGCTGTTAGTAAAAATAAGGCAAATGTTGTTGAATTTTAAAGTGCTGCCTTCTTTAAATGTTTAAAATGTATAATCATTATTCTACTGGCATAACCATTGCGTTACCTTTAAAGGTGTCTATGAGCAAGGTACAAAAACATTTTCCTTTTTTTTTCCCCATTTGTCCAGTAGATGGCACTGGTTAATTAATAATATGAGTTCACAATGATTGCTTGTATGGTTTCCAATACATTTTAAAGAACCACAGTTAGTTGCTGTTAGCAAGAATAATGCAAATGTTGTTGAATTTTTAAAATGATGCCTTCTTTAAATATACATATATTGTACTTGGTTTTTGAAAATATTATTTTGTTAACTCTTTAATAACTCTTGAAATGTTAAGAATTATAATATGTTGCTGTTACTACAAAACTTTTTATAAAAGCTACTTTCCTTTTCTCTCTCTATATAATATCTAAGGGTACAATTAACATAATATTTTAAGAAGTCTGAAAATGAATATGCAGTATATAAATAATAAAAGGAGAGGGATGGGCGCAGTCTGTTAGCTGATGACTGTTCGCATTTGGAACAGTATGGGTGTTATTGACATCCCTCTCATACATATCTACTCCTTGTTGTTAATAATAGTTTCTTTTAGTTTCTTAACTCATGCACATTTACAAATACAGAGGGATGGGTGGTTAGGCACCTATTTAGAGTTTAGGAGTATAGAAGTCACAACATTTATTCTTAAGATAAATACACTAACAGAAAAAGTTTATAACTGTATTTTTGTGTATCAACCAATGAGAAACTTCAACAGTATTAATAAAAAAATGATAACCATACACTCTTGGAATGTTAAAGGGATGGTAGATAAAAAGAAAAGAAATTTAATCATGCACCTCACATACCAAACTAAGGCTGATATAACTTTCTTGCAAGAAACTCACTTAGATGACCAACTTTGGGTTAGGGAAAGGAAAAGAAAATGGGTTAAAACAATAGTTGCTACAAATTATAGTTCTTTGTCCAGGGGAGTGGCCATTATACTAAATAAATCCTTCTAAGGAGAGATTACTTCCTATGAAGCTGACTCAAAGGGAAGATGGGTATTATTTACTACTGAATATCATACTTTGAACAAACCATTACTCTTTCTTAATATATATATAGCCCCTGCTCAAATCAACAGCTCTTCATTTATGAAATCTTTAATATGTTAGCCAAATACCCAAATCATCTGTTTATTGTAGATGGGGACTGGAATGCATAACTAAATCTAGATAAGGATAGATCGCATAATAAAAAGAGACAGTCACAATCTACCACTACAGCACTTGAAGAATTACAAAATACATTTGAACTAGTTGACCCTTATGTTAAATTTCAATATGATAAAACAATATCAAGATTCACTTTCTTTTCAGCCACTCATAAAACTTGGTCCAGGATAGATGCTTTTCTAATTTCCCTTGCTTTCCTTTCTAACAAATTAAATTATGCTGTATCACCTAGAACTCTTTCAGATCATTCCAAAATTAGACTTTTAATAAACGTTCATGCTCATAAACAAAATATTACCTATCTCAATACGTGGATGTTAAATCCTAAAATTATACAAAACCAAGAAACTACACAAGAAATTCAGAATGTGCTAGCCCAACTTCAAAATGATTTTATATCCGATCAAATTCCATATGACATACAATGGGCAGCTACCAAGGCGGTCATCAGGGGTATTATTATTCAAAAATCTGCATGGCTCAAAAAAAAGTATAACAATCTTAAGAATGAACTAGAGTGTCAAATAAACACTGCTGAACTAGAACTTCAGGAAAAATATTCTAAAGAACTTGAGGAAAAAATAATTGACTGGCAAAAACAATTGCACAAACACTATTTAGAAAATATCTCCTTCTTAGAATTAAGGTCAATATATCAATATTCAGAATGGGCTCAAACACCATCAAAATTCCTAGCTAGACTAATTAACATAAAAAGTGGACCTCCTAGGATCAAAGAAATAAAATATGAAGGACAGGTGAAATATAAAGATCAAGATATAGTGGACACTTTTGAAGATATTTATAAGAAATTATACAATATACCCTTATCATCATCTACAGACAGATTTGAGGATTTTATACATAATATAAACTTTCCACAAATTACAGAAGATCAAAGGGAACTCTTAAAATCACTGTTACATTTAAAAGAGATAAAAGCTGCAATAAACAAACTAAAATTAGGTAAATCCCCTGGGCCTGATGGATACACATCAAATTTTTATAAGCTACTCATGGAACCTATCTCCAAAGTGTTATTAAAAGTTTTCAGCTATATAATACAATATGGTATAACAGACAAATACTTAAATAACTCCAAGACAGTGTTGATTCCTAAACCGCATTCTGACCCAACAGATCCAGCAAATTATAGACCAATAGCCCTCATAAACACTGATCTTAAGATATTAGCCCATGTTATAGCAAATAGACTTAAGAATATACTCCCCTCTATTATTTCCCAACAACAAATGGGCTTTATGACAAACAGGCAAACAAGTGACATTTCCCTCATTTTAGATACCATTGTAAGACTACTTAATAGGGATAAATGCCCCAGATATGCCCTTACAGTAGATGCAACTAAAGTTTTTGATACAGTAAGCTTACACTTTCTCTTTAATATACTGCCTTTATATGGTTTTCCTCAAGAATTCATTAAAATGATCCAGGTTCTCTATCAGAAAGCTTCTACCGCTATACAGGTAAATAAACTTATAACTAACCCTATACTCTTATCCAATGGTACAAGACAAGGATGTCCTCTTTCGCCATACCTTTTTAATCTTTATTTAGAACCCCTCCTTCTGTTTATTTCACAAAAAAACTTTCATCATATTCCCAGAATCCACAATACAAATCTTATATACTCGGCCTTTGCTGATGACTAAAATATATACTTCCAACTCCCCACTACTGACCTCCCAAAAATACTTAAAGTTATTGATGAGTTCTCGATAGTTTCAAATTATAATTTAAATTTAAACAAGTCACACATATTTCCCCTCAATCCTATAGGGCATAAAGAATTGTACTTTCCTATGAGTGAGATCAAAATAAACTACCAGATAAAATATCTAGGAATAATATTTACTTCAGACTTCAAAGATATTATAAACAATAACCTACTAACTACATGGACTAGTATTCAAAACAATATGGATAAATGGAAGAACATTAATATGTCTCTACTGTCAAAAGCTGGTGTTGTCAAGATGAATTTTCTACTAAGAATACTCTTTCAATTAAATGCTACCTTTTCAAATATTCCCCAAAACTTCTTCCTTGCCATGGAAAAAGCTATATCAAGATTCTTATGGTATCCCAAATCTACCAGAATTAAATATGCAAAACTTGTACTCGCCAAAGATAAGGGGGGATTGGGGTTACCTGATTTTAAGCTTTACTGTAGTATAATTACTGTATACAGACTAATACAAATAATAAACTATGGCTCATATATAAATACTTGGACACCCCAGTGGACCAAAATCTGGTATGAACAGCTGAAATCCCTTGGCTGTAATATCAAATCCTTGCCATTCTTGAATTTAAACCAGGCTAGCATATACACGAAGAATTTACACCCACTAATTAAAAACATGATTCTTACAACACAGAAACTATTTAAATCATTGCAATTAGCTGACGCTTTTGCCTTATACAACCGTTACACCTAAATCCTAATTTACTAATAAATAATAAACCAGTAAATCTAACAAACTACCCCCTGATAAAAGACTACACAATATGGGATATATACCAATGGAAAGACTCTAACACGGGGCAAATGCGACTTGAACTCAAACTTCCTATGAAATATAGTATTATCCTTAACCAACTTCATCATCTTATAAATGCTAAATTCTCACAAATACACTCTGACTTACAGAACATGGATTTAGTTAAATTAATACTTGAAAATCTTGCAATTAAAGGGAAAACAATTTCTAGGACTTATAAAATTGTAATGAGTGAAAAACATCAGAATTCTTTATTATTTTCAAACTATTGGCAAACGAAAAATCAGTCACTGACTGAAGAAAATAAGAAACTAGCCACTGAAAATACAATCAAATTCATTCCTTTCAAGAAGCTGTTATATACACAAATTATGGTAAATAATCTATATTATACCTTATCTAAATTAAATAAATTCAATCCTAACTTTTCGCCTATATGTCCCCATTGTCCAGATCAAACAGCTGATATTTTACATGTCATGTGGAACTGTACTAAGATACACAACTTATGGTGTTCCTTTAGAGTAAGATTAGAGAAGATGGGATATGAAAAACCAACCCTTACTTGGGAGACAGCTATATTGTACATTAATATCAATCAACTCCCAAAAATATTAAAACATGTCTTTATTACGATGTGTGCCCTTATTAAATTCTTTATTACAAAGAATTGGAATGTCATGTCACCAATTACATGGGAAAATTTTAGCAATCTTGCTATTTATTCAAAAACAAAAAACAAACGATATTACCAAAAATATTGGGGTTACTTGCTAGATATAATTCTTGACAAATAAAATTTGCCTACAAATTGTCATGAAAAGCTAACCTTTAAATAAGAAATGAATGTAGTATAACCAGTCTTTCTTGCATCTTCTCCCTTTTCTTAGTATATGTGTAACTAGATATTTTCCCTAAACATACAAATAAATGGTTAAATTTCTATTTTTACTTTATATATAGACTATCCCCATTCTAACTATCCCTTATGAGACCAAATGAACATAAGAATTCTCATACTTTACTTGACAATGTAGTGACTTCTTGTGTATATATTGTATATATATATATATATATATATATATATATATATATATATATATATATATATATATATGTATAATTTTCTCGGAATGAGATTGTTGTCTGTTTTCTTTAGATAGGTATTTGTATTGTTTATTTGTGTTTTTGAGTTACCGTATTGTTGTTATTATTTGAAAAAAGAAAACTGAAATAAAGAGATTTTGGAAAAAAAAAGAAATACATACTTTAGATATGGCAGCTCAAGCTAAGCATACCAAATTAGGAAAGCTGGTGTCCTGGACAATGTTCTATTAGAAGTGAGAGAACAAGGAAAATAACTGGTGAAGAATACTTCACTTGGCCACCTCACTTTGCAATATTCCTCACAAAAACAACACAGTAGAATGCAGAAGATGCTGAAAGAATTATTGTCTTAATTAAGAATTACCAATGAAGTACATCTATGTTAATACTCTAAATGCCATCACTTTACTCATTCTAGTAATGTACTGGACTGATGATACCATAACTCAGGACATTACTGTTTTTGGTCATTTTAAAACGGTTCAAGTAAATATATTTGCTCCAGTAATTTAAGTATGTGTACAAGACAATAGCTAAGATATTTTTTAGATTTCACCTTAGCTTTGCATAGCATCATTCTAATACTGAATATACATGGAGGGGTATGAGGTATTGTGTAATACACTTAGCTGTACATTTGTGTTATCTAGGTTGTAGATCTTTACCATGTACCATGCACTACTTTGACAGCACATCATATTACCAGAAGACAAACAATTGCATTATGTCACTTCCCTACTAACAGTAATTTTTCACTGCAGCCTCCTAACTACAATTCAAACCACTGGTAACAGTAATACATATTTATTTATTTATTTGCTTTTACTTATCAGGAAACTGTGTCTGGGAACTGAAATGTCCATTTACAGCAGAGGCCTGTGGAGAAAAGATCTAAAACATGGACAGAAATACATTTTTGGCAATTTAAAAGAAAAACAGTCGACAAACATTATTTGCAAAGTATTTCAATCAAACGGTCAACAAACATTATTTACAAAGCATATCAGATGAAGGAAATACATGTTTTCAAGATACTGTGAGTAAAATCAAAAATACTGTATTAATACACTTGTATAGTGTCCATAAGTGAGTTTGGCTTGCATACTTCACACTGTAGGAAATATACTGTAGTCCTTTAGGGCTATGCACATCCTACAGGTTTCTACTAATTATTTACTGATTACACAGGTATGCGATATGACATGTATCATACTAGTGGGGATGGAAGCACACTATTATTTACTGATGCCTGCTGCATAGGCATGGCACAAAGTGTTCATAAGATTTAGGGCCCTCATTGTCATTACTGCAGACGGGAGGCCACGGTGGTGCAGTGGTTAGCATTGCCGCCTCACAGCAAGAGGTTCTCCGCTTCGGTCTTCAGCTGGGGTGCCTTCTGTGCAGAGCCTGCATGTCTTCCCTGTGGTCGTGTGGGTTTCCTCTGGGTGCTCCGGTTTCCTCCCACATCCCAAAGACATGCTGTAGGTGGATTGGACACTCTAAATTGGCCCTAATCATGAGTGCGTGCGTGTGTGTGCCTTCTGTGGAAGGTTGGGTGCCGGGCTGGCAACTCGACACTGTAAAACTCCACTGCCAATCATGAGCGGACAGGTGATCTGCTGTGGCGACCCCTAACTGGGAAAAGCTGAAAGATGAAGATTGTCATTACTGCAGAACACATTGTATTTGCATACTATGGTAGTGAAGGGCATTATAATACTGCTTTGGCCATTGTGTTATGAGTAAGTGGGTGGGTGGGTGGCTATCACATAATAGTTCTCTTCACTGTACACTGTAGTACTATACAACAGATATATAAAGCTGCTATCTTCTGATTCTTCTAATTTTCATCCCTCATATGCAGACACTGCTGCTCAGCCAAGTTATGCTATGGAACACATCAACTTTGCTATCCAATTACAAATGCACTATTAGAATTATGTGTAGGTAGTCTGATGTTGTACACACTTAAATATCAGCCTCTCCTACCCTCAGTACTCTGTAATTCATATTTGTGAATCATAGAACCTGATGGAAACTTCATCTGTACACATTCTGAAAAGCGTAAAAGGTTTACACAGACAAACCATTCAGTAAAAAACAGCAAGAAGGAATCAGCCAAGTTAGACACTTCACTGTGCAATACTTTAAACCTACTGTAGTGGAGGCCCATGTGATATATGCAAATGCCACCTTAAGGACATACAACTGTTTCTGCTATATGGCTTCTGAATGCCCATGACTTTTTACTTTTTATTGTTTAAGTATTTATCGGTCATTAAGGTGCTTGCAAAATATCTCATACAATATCCAAGCATTCTGCAGGCAACTTAATATTTATGGACAGCTGAATTTTAAGCTCCATACTTCTAAAATATAGCAAACAATCCAGTTATATTGTACTCACGAGGACACAAAAAGTCCTGAACACGGCACTTCTACAGTAGTTAGGTTTGGCTTTATTGGCCTGAATGTACCTGTAAAGATTTACAAAGAAAAGAGTCACTAGCATTCAGAAGCCGTTTAGCTGAAACATTTGTATGCCCTTAAGTGGTCATATGCATATATCCCGAGGAAATGTACTACAGGAGGTTAAGGTGAAGCCTCTAACATGGTTGAATCTTTCTTGAATATGTTACACACACACACACACACACACACACACACACACACACACACACACACACACACACACACACACGTATGTATAAATCACATTTTAATTACTTTTGATCACTTTAAGATTTATTTGGTTGACAAGTTTTGATATGTACTCATATTACTCACTCCTCATTTATCCATTTATTGTAATTTTAAATTGTCATGTAGTCAATTAAATAATTCTTCTATTATAACTTCAGATTGGTTTAACGTTAGAATGGCAGTAATCTTTTAAGTTTGTGCTTTGATTGCTTATACTTGTTTATTTTTAATACTCAAGTGTATTATTCTTAGTGTTGTGAATGTTATTAGAGTAAGTAAATGGCATTCTGTTTATCTCTGAAGTGCACACAGCAGATTACCCTAAGCCATTTTAAAGACAGTGAAATTAAGTTCAGTCACATTACAAATATATAAAGTCAACAGGTAGCTTACTCTAGTTAAAACTGGAAAGGTTTCTTTACATGTTGCTGAGTTACTTTTCCTTGAACATCAGATGTCTCAGATACAAACCGCCGAAGAACAAAATGGTGGTCTGTTTTCATTTGGTGTGATTTCTAAGGCTGTGCCAGCAGTGATTCCTCTTTCTGGAAGATTTCTCCCTTCTTCATGTTTGTCTGACTGTACAGCTGGTATATATTTAAGTTTGAGGGTATTGGGGAGGAACTGCCCAATCATCAATGGGTGAATAGTACAGTTTAGAGTTTAGTTTTTTTACCCTTGTGTGCTTCAGGCATTCATTAAGTCATTGTGGCATATCAGGTTTGTGTCATTTGTGTTTTCATGGTAGAAGTGACTGGAAACCTAAATTGTGTCTAGACTTGTTATTTGACTTATTTTTAATTCAGTGACCCCAACTGAATGTTCTTTCAGTTACAGATTTAATTCACAGGAAATAAATGGCAGTTATGTACAACTTGGAAGCACTCACTGCAGATCAACCTTCAGTATGTTTTATTCAGCAGAAAACTAAATCACAATAACCACAGATATGGTCAACAGCAGATTATCTGGTTAAGAAGGAAAAGGTACTTTGTACAACTTAACTGTGAAATAAAAATTTTACTGTAACATGACAAAGTGCTCAAAGGATTTATAGTGAATGACAGTGCAGAAAAACTCAGTGTCATATTTATACTCAAGGTATTCAGCAAATTATGTTCATTATTTTTTAAGTACATTTATCTCATAAAAAAATATGGTATAAGTATCACAATAGGTAATAAATAAAAATCTACATTTATGTAATAATGTCAACCAGCAGAATCTGATTGCTTACAATAAGAATTAATTCAAAAGTATAATCAACTTTAGTGTTTTTTCACTTTGGACATGGTTCTGTGACCATTAGGTTAGTGTACATATAAGTTAGATGAAATATGTGTGTGTGGCTTAGTTGAAACATTAAAGGCTGCCACTCCATCTCTTTTTGCAAAAAAAGCCCTCAAGGTCTCCCATTCTTTTATCTAAACTACTCTTTAATCAATAAATTAATATTAATTAATTAATTAATAAATATTGTAGAAGGTAAGTTTGGATGAAAGAATGGGAGACCTTGAGGCCTTTTATACAAAAAAGATGAAGTTGCATCTTTCACTGGTGGCTATCTATCCCCATGGATTGAAGGGAATTATTTCCATAATGCTAGTGTTACAAATTAGGATTATTAAGCCGAATTTATTTTCAGGAGGCTTTGGTTCATACAAGCATGCATGTAATCAATTTTTTATAATCATGTTATTTTTTTCAGTGAAACTTAATACATTTACTTTTTTTTACTATGTCATAAACCATGGTTAAGAAATGATTTATTTTTGATATCTAACAAAGTGCTAGGAGCCATGATGGTCTTCATAACAGAACCCAACTATTTTAAAATAAAATTTCAACTTGACTGTAATATCTTGATTGAAAGCCAGAGTTTTAGAAATAACTGGATGATTAATCTGAAATTATTGAAAAAGAAAGAGGTTAGAGACTAAAAATATGTCATTAGAGGACTTTTACAACAACTAGGGAAAGAAGAAATAAAGTTACATATTCAGTGGGCTGTGCTAACATTCCAGTTAAGACATTTACTTATGATTAAAGCCTTCTTCTTCTTTCAGCTGCTCCCATTAGGGGTCGCCACAGCAGATCAACTGTTTCCATTTCTTCCTGCCCTCTGCATCTTGCTCTGTCACACCAACCACCTGCATGTCCTCTCTCACCACATCCATAAACCTTATCTTAGGCCTTCCTCTTTTCCTGTTACCTGGCAGCTTCATCCTTAGCATCTTTTTCCCAATATACTCTGCATCCCTCCTCAGCACATGTCCAAACCAACGTAATCTTGCCTCTCTGGCTTTGTCTCCAAACCTTCCAACCTGGGCTGATCCTCTAATATACTTGTTCCTAATTCTGTCCATCCTCATCACACCCAGTGCAAATCTTAACATCTTCAACTCTGCCACGTCAAGCTCTGACTCCTGCCTTTTTGTCAGTGCCACTGTCTCCAACCCATATAACATAGCTGGTCTCACTACCCTCTTGTAGACCTTCCCTTTCACTCTTACTGGTAATCGTCTGTCACAAATCACTCCTGACACTCTTTTCCACCCACTCCATCCTGCCTGTACTCTCTTCTTCACCTCTCTTCCACACTCATCATTACTCTGAACTGTTGATCCCAAGTACTTAAACTCATTCACCTTCGCCACCTCTACTCCCTGCATCCTCACCATTTCTCTATCCTCCCTCTCATTCACACACATATATTCTGTCTTAGTCCTGCTGACCTTCATTCCTCTTCTCTCTAGAGCATATCTCCACCTCTCCAGGGTCTCCTCCACCTGTTCCCTACTCTCACTACAGATAACAATGTCATCTGCAAACATCATGAGAAAGAAAATGACATAAAGAAAAAATATGCATTTAGAGAGTAGAAAAAATAATAAATTACAGTATAGATCTAGAACCACAAATTAAGACACTTAAAAATGAATTAAATCTCGTATGTATGCCACAACTATCCTGAAACCAAAATCTCAACTCATTATTTAAAAAGAGCCCAAATACTGTCCAAGCTATTACCTAGTTTGATAACAATACAGAACCCATCCACAATAATACCAGAAATAAAATTTAATGGCAAAATACTCAACTCAAATGCAGATATTTTATCTTCACTGATATGTGTACACAGTGCTCTAAGTAGATTCTTCAAATAAGCTCTCAAACAGTGAACTTAATAATGTCATAGACCAAAAAAAAACTTTCCAAAATGAAATCTTAAATATAAAAAAATCCTTTACTATTAATAGTATAGAAATTAAAGATGTTATAAGCCATCTCAAAAATGGCAAAGCTTCAGCCCTAATGGGTTCACTTTGGAGTTTTATAAACATTTTATACTAAAACATGATAGAAATGCTGATTAAATATTTCAGTGATATTAAAGTAAATGGTATCTCAGACCTCTATCTAAATAGGTCACAAATTATATTAATTACAAATAAAAATATAGACCTATTAGATCCCACAAACCATACGCCTATTTCCCTTATCAATTTTAATATCAAATATATACAGTAATAGTCGCCAGTAGATTTGAAAATGGTCCACTGTCAATGATTTCACTTTCAACTAGGCTTTATCCAAGCTAAACTAATAATCAAACTTTTAACACTTGAATCCCTACAACTACTAAATTGTGCACACAGCAGTAATAATTTTGCATTAGCTATAGAAGTTGCTAAAGCATTTGAGAGGATTAATAATAAATTTTTGTTCAAAGTCATGTCTAAATTTGGCTTTTTAAAATTCTTCATAAAATACATAGATACACAAATCTTTCCACTGAATTTATAGTTAATACATTTATTTCAAAACCAATACATATTAGACATTGTGTTAGATGCGGTTGTCCCTTTTTCCCATATCTAATTTATATATTGAACCTCTTTTCTTATTCTTAACACAAAAGATAAATTATGCATGCCATAATTCCTAAACATTAAATAGCATTGATTGCTTTTGCACATGATGTAACTATATATCTGACATCCCCACACTCTGACATACTAAAATTATAGGTGTTCATTTTCAAAATTCTCAAACTATAATTTTTTAAAAAAATCAATTATCTTTCCTGTAAACCAACATTATAACTATATTGGCAGTGCAAAACTTGATTGAAATATTTAGGAATAACATTTAATTAAAACTATGCATTAAATTATCAGGAGAATATTGCCAAATATTGAGATACCACAGAAGAGGGCTTAAAGAGGAGCAATAGGGTCTCAATTTTTATCAAATATATCTCTAGTGAAAATATATTTCATAAAATTAAACTGTATCCTACATAAAATCTACTCTGTATAATATAAAACTCAAACTATTCAAATCAATTACTTCCAAACTCAATTCCATCTGGTCGTCCAAATCTGTCCGGATTTCTTATACGACACTCACTGTACCCAAGTTTCATGGTGATGTTGGACTACTAGACTTATATATGTATAATCTTACTGTAAACTCAGGCAGACTATTGAAACTAACTAGTTATAATACTAAAGAGAATTACTAGAGTCTAACATGAATGAAAATGTGGTCAAATGTTTAAAACATATAGCTATAACCATCTTGCTTTTCATTTTCTCAAGAAAGAAGATGCCAAATATCTTAAAATACACAAAACACACTTTGGCTGGTATTCATAGTCTGGGACTCCGCACACACCTAATGGTTACATCTGATTAGCACCACTAGACAAATATGTAAATAAGCTCACCGTAGGTCATTTGAAACAAACATAAACAAAGCTCTTTTTACAAACATGCTCATTTATGCCAAAAGTATAAAGTATGTAAAAAATAAGCACTAGGAACTTGCAAATGAATACATAAAAGACCAAGACTTCACAGTACTTTGTTTTCGAGATATTGCAGGTGAGTATGGCTAAGCACAGTCATGCTTGAAAGGTATAGGGTACGTGATGAAATGAGCAGAGATTATAATTTAAATGTGTGAAAAATATAGGGGTTTATAATGTTTTATATAGGGATATCCTTTTGTGGACACCTTGATGGTTTTGTTAAAGAATAGGAAGGGGAGACAGAAAAAATCTGAAAAAGAGGAACACATAAGGAAAACATTAAGAGAGTTTTTGCTGGACGAGGTGGGAGAGAATGGGCACTATGTTTCTGTCCGGGATACATGAGAGGGTAGTGTGGGCAGAACAGAGGGTAACAGAAAGGATAAAAAGGAAAAAAGGCTGAGGAAGAGATGGTGCAGTAGTCCTCAGTCCACACATCCTCAAACACTTCCACTGCCAGATAGTGGTGCGGTGGAGAACCGCAATGTTAAGGGGGTATGAGCCTGTGTTGGTGCGGTGGTTGGCACCAACTGGGACAGCATGCCTTCAACATGGTGAAGCCACACTTCCACTGACAGATAGTGGTGCGGTGGAGGACCGCAATGTTAAAGGGGTATGAGCCTGTGTTGGTGCGGTCGTTGGCACCAACTGGGACAGAATGCCTTCAACATGGTGAAACCAGGCTCTGAAAGACTGAGTCATTCTGTCTACTTCCTGCTCCACTATATCATGTACTAAGTTCCAAAGCCCCCTTCTGGTGAGGCTTGCCAGGCTGCCACATGCTGGGATGCCTGCACAACCAGTGCCACTGCCCCAACCCTGTGAGGACATCCCTGGATGGGCAGAGGGTAAGTACTCCCTAACCTGGGAGGTAATTGCCTGGGACATATTTGACTCTGCAAAAAAAAAAAAAAGTAAATAAATGGGACAGAAACAAAATAATAAAGGAGAAAGAAATGCATTGTTAAAATTATAAAAACAGACAAAAAAGGGAGCGGGGAGAGACAAAATAGAAAATACACAATAAACCTACACATCATGTTGCATGCCATTTCATTTCTTACAACAATGTACATCATAATTAATGTACATCATAAATATCAATAAAGATTTAATTATGATGAACATCATAAATAATGTACATCATAATTAAATCTTTATTGAAGTAAAACTTATGACCAGGAAGTGCTTATGATTAAAATGGGAGTACTCATTTGCAAAGTGCTTGCGTACTTGGAATGAATGATATCAGCGGTGCTTATGCGTACTTCAGATGAATTCATATGGGAGGCACTTGTGAGTACTTGGCAGTGGAGTGTGTTTGTTTCGGTACATGTTTCTTTGCCTGATGTTCAATACAGTACTAAAAATGCCTTTTGTAATTATTAAAAATAATCAGTTAAACACAAAATAAGGCTTTTTATATTGACACATCTGTTGCATTTGCTGAAAGTGTAATGGTTTCAATGCAGCTCTTACACCTACAATGCTGTAAAAAATATTTATGAACACTAAAGAAAACAGATTTCAGGAAATACCTCTACTTATATTGTGGGAAGAAATAGCCAGGGAATTGTTATGGCTAGGCTTGTATAGGCCCTAGGGCCGATAGCCTAGTACCAACCTATGAACCTATAAGATTTAGATAGATTACATCAGTTATATACTGACATATTTCTTACTCTTGTTTATGCTATTGTAATAAAATATTACTTAAACAAATAGTATTATGTGGGACTGGAACTTCACTCATATTTACCAGATGATTCAATGAGTCTGACTTCTCTTCTTTCCTGTTGAGTCTTACTGTACCTGATTTCTACCTCAGCTATAAACAGAAGACATAAGAGAATTCTTGTTTACTTGTATTTCAGTTTTTATACACATACCACTCAATGTATTTACTTCAGTAAAATGTATGCAATGTGAGTGGAATGTTGTTTTCAGAATACTATGCTGTGCATGTAACACAATGTTCAGGTATAATGTATTCACAAACATAGAAATGTAGCAATTCAGGGAAGTTTGCATTTCCTTTGCTGTAAGAATCTGTCTGACCTGATAGGTAATGTGGAACAAGTACTCATTTCTCGGTAAAGTTTGTCCTGGTCATTCACTTGGTAGAGCACCCTTCCCCAACCTCCACTGTGACTAGGTAACTAGTCTATGGTGTCCGACTTAGATTTCAGCCAAATTGTACCTGCATGTCAAAATACTTTTGAATGTACAGTTGTGCTAAGCAACTGTTACAGGAATTTTCTGTGGCCTACACAAAACTGTCTTCATGTAATGTATACGTAGTAAAACAGTTTATGCAATATTAATAAATTAAATCTTTTTGCTATAACTGCTATTATATCAATATTGTTTAAAACTGTACTTGTTTAAAAATGTACTACTGGAGCTTTTCTCCTCGGGTCTCCACTGAAAATGGGCCACAAGCCCAGTTGGACAAACCCGGTTAACAAATGTCAATAAATAAATAAATAAATTGTATGTGTAATTGCAAATGTTTTTTTTTTCAGTTTTTATAAATACATGAATAACTACTTCTTGTAATGCAGCACATGTATTACGTCTTTGATTTACAGAGCTGCATATGCATATTATTATTTTAGTAGGCATGCCACATTTGCATTTATTAAGAAAATTATGTTAACACTTAACCCATATTTTTTCCAAATGTGTATACACACATTTATGATTTTCTCTGCAGTTTTATAACAGTGTTACAGATAATATTTGCAGTTACACACATCTTTTTCAGGAAATACCTGTACTTATGCAAAGCTGCTATACTTTTTTATAAGTACATAAACTTTAACTCCTGGACAGGAACTGTGTCGGCAGTTTGCGAGCTTTCACCACTTTTAAATGCGAGCAATATTAAAGTCCATATAACTCAATACTGTTAGATAAAACTTCTTTTATTCGGCTAAAGAGTAAGCGCTTTCACCATCTGGCTTCTTCAGACTGCAACACTCACATGCATCATTGATTTTATATAGTAATGCAAAATAAATGAAATTACTAACGTCTGTGTTTTCTATTAACTTTTAAAGTAACAGAACACAAGAATTTCTTAGTGCATAGCAAGCGCGAACAGGTACATAAAACCTAGTCTCACATGTCACATAAATAACAAAACACTGTGCCTAACTACATATATCTGCACAAAAACAATGATTTAAAAACAATTTTTTAAAACTCTTTGTAGTGCATACACCATCTATTAAACTTTTTCTAAATACTTATATGAAGCTATAAAAGGTCATCTAATAGACTTCCTATCTTATAAAAAGTATGGAAGGTATATTAAGTTTAGAAAAAATGTCCTAATATACCATAACATACTCATTGTTTCTAAAAGCGTATAGCGCTATTTCTATTTAGGTTTGGGCAATCTTCTTTTCTTTAAAATGGGCTTTAAATTCACTTTATCATTTAGCCCAGGATATTGGTCTGCTCTGCAACGTATGATCCAACGTAGTTCACATTCTTGGGGATAGTTATGTAAATCTCCTCCTCTAGTGTTTGGTCTAATTACTTGTATAACTCGGAAACCAAACGTGTGTGTACTACCCATAATATTACAATGCTTAGCTAGTGCACTGTTTTCAGAACCTATATGCATATGATAGAGATGTTCTCTAATGCATTCTCTAAATTGTCTACAGGTTTTTCCAATGTAGAACACTGGGCAAAGTTGGCATGTTGCAAGGTATACCACATTGGTACTGTGACAATTTGTTCTTGTGTAAAAAGAAAACTCTTGACCAGTCACTGGGTGTTTAAAAATATCATTCTTATCTATGAACTTACATTGATTACATTGCTCACATGGAATTGTGCTATAATTATTAGTGTTGGACATAGACTCACATATATTCATCGGATGGTGATAAAGCAACTGCTTCAGATTCCTTTTGTTCTTATATGAGAACTTGGGTCTATCACCTACTATACTACTTATATCATTATCCAGGAGAAGTGTCTCCCAACAATTTTCAATAATGAATTTCAAGTCATTAATATCACTTGTAAAGTGTATTGGTATACTTAACTTATCAAACCTAGAGCAATGACTCAGATCTACCATATGGTCTCTCTCTGAAAAGTATGGACGTGCTCTAGAGATCCTCAGATCATGTACTACAGAGATAAGTCTATCAATATTCCTTTCCTTATAGCACCTCTCAACTAATCTAGATCTGAGACTAGATATTTCATCCCTAAACCCTTCGTCTGAGGGGTTAAGTCTTGAAGCTCTCATAAGCTGCCCTTTTACAACGTTGTCAAAAACGTGTCTAGGATGCATGCTACCCATGTGCAATAATGTGTTCCTGTAGCATGCTTTCCTGTGGACTGACGTGTTTAACAAACCATTCTGAAGTCTCATGATGTTAACATCCAGAAAGGAAATCTGGGTTCCTGATGAACATGATGTAAAATTAAGAAAATGAGTCAGATTATTCATCATTGTCACAAACTCTGCTAATTGTGCCTCATCCCCCTTCCAAATTAGGAAGAGGTCGTCTACAAACCTCCTGTAGAATCCAACGTATTGTTGGAATTCACTCAAAGAAAAGAGGGAGTTGTGTTCCCATTCAGCCATGACTATGTTGGCATAGCTACTGGCACACTAAGTGCCCATAGCTATGCCATCGTTCTGAATGTATGTTTCATCATTAAAAATGAAAACATTGTTGTCTATTACTGTTTCCAAGAACAAAGCCAATAGGTCTATAAATCTTCCATCTAGATTTGTATTCATATCTAGGTACCTTTGTACACTTGTCACTCCTACTTCATTTGGAATGACCGTGAATAGGCTTTTCACATCTAGTGTCATTAAAATATAAGAATCATTGTCCCGCAATGTTCTAGTAAAGTCATAGAGCTCCAACAAAAATTGTTTACTGTCTTTTAATATAAACGGGTTCGCTTCAACTACCGGTCTCAGATAATGTTCCACAAACACCGAAAACGGTTCAGTGAGCCAACCTTGACCTGCAACATTTGGTCGCATAGATGGATTATACATAGATTTGTGAACTTTCGGGAGGCCTTGTATAATTGGAATCAACAGGTTACTCACTTTCAAGTATTTAAAAAGATTAGATGTTATGGTGAAACTTTTCACCAAATCATCCAGCATGTCATAAACTTGGAAGACTTTGCTGGTTATGCTTTCCATGTCTATCTTCAGGTCAAAGGTATTATCATTCAACATCATTTTCATCTTCTCTAAATAATCCTCAATGTCTAACAATACAATGGGACCTCCCTTATCAGCTGGTCTTATGATAACAGATTGGTCCTTCCTTAATTTAGTAAGTGCTGTTCTTTGCTGAAAACTAAGGTTATTGTTCTGATATTTTACTCTATGTTTCACATTCTTATCATAATATTTGTATAAATCATTCTCTACTAATTTGGAGAACGTATCTAAAATAGGGTGTAACACTGGTTGATAAGTACTGACTGGTTTAAAAACATTGATGTTATTTGCAACATAGTTTGATGTTTCATCATTACCAAAATCCAGCTTCAATTGTACATTCCGTACATACATCCTAATGTCCAAAATGGACTCTGTGATATCTCTGTTCCTACTAGGTATGAACATGAGTCCTTTATTAAGGACTTCTTCTTCAGACCTGGTTAATGGTCTATGAGATAAATTCATAACTAAGGATTCTCGACTCTTCCCCAGATCTTTTTCAAAGTGGGACCATTGTATTCCCCTCCTGATCCCTTCCTCTTCTGTCGTCCCCTGCTCATGGATCTGGACCCCCCCCCCGGATGGGGTAGTTTTATTGGGAAAGGGGACTGCATCTGCTGGTTACCTGTCAATGTAAAGTTAGACAACAAATTACTTCTACCAGTTTTACTTCTGACTACAGGTTCTTCATTATATTCAAGAGTTTCATAATGCTTATATTAGGTGTCGTATCAAGAGCTATGTCAACTGCTGAACTACTAGGACCAGCACTAACATCCTTAGCATTATCCAATTTATTACTACTTTCATTTCTGTCAACTTGAACATTTAACGTGTCAACATTTCTAGTAGAAATGGTATTATTTCTTGTATTTTTACTATTTTCATTTCGTGCATCACCACCATTATTAATAACATTGACTGTACTAGAGGCATTTCTTGTAACAGAATTCATTACAGTATTATGCACATCTCTACTATCAGCATTCTGTCTCGGCCAAGTAAAAACGTGACCGAGTTTAAAATCTTTAATGTCTCTTGATATCTTGTTTCTTTTTTGCTCAAGAAGGCGTTTCTCAAATAATTGTACATTGTCCATAAGCTTCTCCATCCCCAACACTGCTTTGGGGTTGGAGTACTTCTGTAAAATCGTATCATGCAACTGGGTTACTTTATTTCTTAATTATTCCTCTTCAGTACGATGGAAATCTATAAGTAACCTCATATAATTGAAGCTAAGCTTCAAATTAAGTTGCTGCCATTTGATCAGCAATTCAGGAAAAATGTTACCTGAGGTCGGCATCTTTAAGATGCGAAGTCCACGAGGCACTATTCGTTTGTGTAGGCATGCCTCAAAATGTTGGCGTTGTAATTGAAGTCGCTTTATCCACCTACAACCTATTCAGGTCTTCCGAAAGTTCGACTAAATTGCCACCAAGGGTAGATTCCTGCATGTTCGTCAAATCTGGTTCAAAGAACAGGAGCATATTGTCATCTCCGGAAACACAATCTTTAAACCGGAAAGAGTTCGGGTTCACTGGTGCCGGTTCTTTCAATGTGTACGCAAGTTCAATGTCATCATTTAGCGTTACTGCCATCTCCCTTATGTGGAATAAAACAATGAATATAAGCCACAGCAATGATAAAAAATATATAACCACAACGGGAGGTACGTTCCTGTCAAAAAAACGACAATAAGTACATAAACTTTAACTCCTGGACAGGAACTGTGTTGGCAGTTTGCGAGCTTTCACCACTTTTAAATGTGAGCAATATTAAAGTCCATATAACTCAATACTGTTAGATAAAACTTCTTTTATTCGGATAAAGAGTAAGCGCTTTCACCATCAGGCTTCTTCAGACTGCAACACTCACATGCATCATTGATTTTATATAGTAATGCAAAATAAATGAAATTACTAATGTCTGTGTTTTCTATTAACTTTTAAAGTAAGAGAACACAAGAATTTCTTAGTGCATAGCAAGCGCGAACAGGTACATAAAACCTAGTCTCACATGTCACATAAATAACAAAACACTATGCCTAACTACATATATCTGCACAAAAACAATGATTTAAAAACAATTTTTTAAAACTCTTTGTAGTGCATACACCATCTATTAAACTTTTTCTAAATACTTATATGAAGCTATAAAAGGTCATCTAATAGACTTCCTATCTTATAAAAAGTATGGAAGGTATATTAAGTTTAGAAAAATGTCCTGATATACCATAACATACCCATTGTTTCTAAAAGTGTATAGTGCTATTTCTATTTAGGTTTAGGCAATCTTCTTTTCTTTAAAATGGGCTTTAAATTCACTTTATCATTTAGCCCAGGATATTGGTCTGCTCTGCAACGTATGATCCAACGTAGTTCACATTCTTGGGTATAGTTATCTAAGTCTCCTCCTCTAGTGTTTGGTCTAATTACTTGTATAACTCGGAAACCAAACGTGTGTGTACTACCCGTAATATTACAATGCTTAGTTAGTGCATTGTTTTCAGAACCTATATGCATATGATAGAGATGTTCTCTAATGCGTTCTCTAAATTGTCTACAGGTTTTTCCAATGTAGAACACTGGGCAAAGTTGGCATGTTGCAAGGTATACCACATTGGTACTGTGACAATTTGTTCTTGTGTAAAAAGAAAACTCTTGACCAGTCACTGGGTGTTTAAAAATATCATTCTTATCTATGAACTTACATTGATTACATTGCTCACATGGAATAGTGTTATAATTGTTAGTGTTGGACATAGACTCACATATATTCATCGGATGGTGACAAAGCAACTGCTTCAGATTCCATTTGTTCTTATATGAGAACTTGGGTCTATCACCTACTATACTACTTATATCATTATCCAGGAGAAGTGTCTCCCAACGATTTTCAATAATGACTTTCAAGTCATTAATATCACTTGTAAAGTGTATTGGTATACTTAACTTATCAAACCTAGAGCAATGACTCAGATCTACAATATGGTCTCTCTCTGAAAAGTATGGACGTGCTCTAGAGATCCTCAGATCATGTACTACAGAGATAAGTCTATCAATATTCCTTTCCTTATAGCACCTCTCAACTAATCTAGATCTGAGACTAGATATTTCATCCCTAAATCCTTCGTCATATTGCTCGCATTTAAAAGTGGTGAAAGCTCGCAAACTGCCGACACAGTTCCTGTCCAGGAGTTAAAGTTTATGTACTTATTGTAGTTTTTGACAGGAATGTACCTCTCGTTGTGGTTATACATTTTTTATCATTGCTGTGGCTTATATTCATTGTTTTATTCCACATAAGGGAGATGGCAGTAACGCTAAATGATGACATTGAACTTGCATACACATTGAAAGAACCGGCACCAGTGAACCCAAACTCTTTCCGGTTTAACGATTGTGTTTTCGGAGATGACAATATGCTCCTGTTCTTTGAACCAGATTTGACGAACATGCAGGAATCTACCCTTGGTGGCAATTTAGTCGAACTTTCGGAAGACCTGAATAGGTTGGAGGTGGATATACTGAAATTAAAGTGACTTCAATTACAACGCCAACATTTTGAGGCGTGCCTTCACAAACGAATAGTGCCTCGTGGACTTCACATCTTTAAGATGCCGACCTCAGGTAACATTTTTCCTGAATTGCTGATCAAATGGCAGCAACTTAATTTGGAGCTTAGCTTCAATTATATGAGGTTACTTATAGATTTCCATCGTCCTGAAGAGGAACAATTAAGAAATAAAGTAACCCAGTTGCATGATACGATTTTACAGAAGTACTCCAACCCCAAAGCAGTGTTGGGGATGGAGAAGCTTATGGACAATGTACAATTATTTGAGAAACGCCTTCTTGAGCAAAAAAGAAACAAGATATCAAGAGACATTAAAGATTTTAAACTCGGTCACGTTTTTACTTGGCCGAGACAGAATGCTGATAGTAGAGATGTGCATAATACTGTAATGAATTCTGTTACAAGAAATGCCTCTAGTACAGACAATGTTATTAATAATGGTGGTGATGCACAAAATGAAAATAGTAAAAATACAAGAAATAATACCATTTCTACTAGAAATGTTGACACGTTAAATGTTCAAGTTGACAGAAATGAAAGTAGTAATAAATTGGATAATGCTAAGGATGTTAGTGCTGGTCCTAGTAGTTCAGCAGTTGACATAGCTCTTGATACGACACCTAATATAAGCGTTATGAAACCTCTTGAATATAATGAAGAACTTGTAGTCAGAAGTAAAACTGGTAGAAGTAATTTGTTGTCTAACTTTACATTGGCAGGTAACCAGCAGATGCAGTCCCCTTTCCCAATAGAACTACCCCGTCCAGGTGGGTGGTCCAGATCCATGAGCAGGTGACGACAGAAGAGGAAGGGATCAGGAGGGGAATACAATGGTCCCACTTTGAAAAAGATCTGGGGAAGAGTCGAGAATCCTTAGTTATGAATTTATCTCATAGACCATTAACCAGGTCTGAAGAAGTCCTTAATAAAGAACTCACGTTCATACCTAGTAGGAACAGTGATATCACAGAGTCCATTTTGGACATTTGGATGTATGTACGGAATGTACAATTGAAGCTGGATTTTGGTAATGATGAAACATCAAACTATGTTGCAAATGACATCAATGTTTTTAAACCAGTCAGTACTTATCAACCAGTGTTACACCCTATTTTAGATATGTTCTCCAAATTAGTAGAGAATGATTTATACAAATATTATGATAAGAATGTGAAACATAGAGTAAAATATCAGAACAATAACCTTAGTTTTCAGCAAAGAACAGCACTTACAAAATTAAGGAAGGACCAATCTGTTATCATAAGACCAGCTGATAAGGGAGGTCCCATTATATTGTTAGACATTGAGGATTATTTAGAGAAGATGAAAATGATGTTGAATGATAATACCTTTTACCTGAAGATAGACATGGAAAGCATAACCAGCAAAGTCTTCCAAGTTTATGACATGCTGGATGATTTGGTGAAAAGTTTCACCATAACATCTAATCTGTTTAAATACTTGAAAGTGAGTAACCCGTTGATTCCAATTATACAAGGCCTCCCGAAAGTTCACAAATCTATGTATAATCCATCTATGTGACCAATTGTTGCAGGTCAAGGTTGGCTCACTGAACCGTTTTCGGTGTTTGTGGAACATTATCTGAGACCGGTAGTTGAAGCGAACCCGTTTATATTAAAAGACAGTAAACAATTTTTGTTGGAGCTCTATGACTTTACTAGAACATTGCGGGACAATGATTCTTATATTTTAGTGACACTAGATGTGAAAAGCCTATTCACGGTCATACCAAATGAAGTAGGAGTGACAAGTGTACAAAGCTACCTAGATATGAATACAAATCTAGATGGAAGATTTATAGACCTATTGGCTTTGTTCTTGGAAACAGTATTAGACAACAATGTTTTCATTTTTAATGATGAAACATACATTCAGAAAGATGGCGTAGCTATGGGCACTTCATGTGCCAATAGCTATGCCAACATAGTCATGGCTGAATGGGAACACAACTCCCTCTTTTCTTTGAGTGAATTCCAACAATACGTTGGATTCTACAGGAGGTTTGTAGACGACCTCTTCCTAATTTGGAAGGGGTATGAGGCACAATTAGCAGAGTTTGTGACAACGATGAATAATCTGACTCATTTTCTTAATTTTACATCATGTTCGTCTAGAACCCAGATTTCCTTTCTGGATGTTAACATCATGAGACTTCAGAATGGTTTGTTAAACACGTCAGTCCACAGGAAAGCATGCTACAGGAACACATTATTGCACAGGGGTAGCATGCATCCTAGACACGTTTTTGACAACGTTGTAAAAGGGCCGCTTATGAGAGCTTCAAGACTTAACCCCTCAGACGAAGGGTTTAGGGATGAAATATCTAGTCTCAGATCTAGATTAGTTGAGAGGTGCTATAAGGAAAGGAATATTGATAGACTTATCTCTGTAGTACATGATCTGAGGATCTCTAGAGCACGTCCATACTTTTCAGAGAGAGACCATATTGTAGATCTGAGTCATTGCTCTAGGTTTGATAAGTTAAGTATACCAATACACTTTACAAGTGATATTAATGACTTGAAAGTCATTATTGAAAATTGTTGGGAGACACTTCTCCTGGATAATGATATAAGTAGTATAGTAGGTGATAGACCCAAGTTCTTATATAAGAACAAAAGGAATCTGAAGCAGTTGCTTTGTCACCATCCGATGAATATATGTGAGTCTATGTCCAACACTAATAATTATAACACTATTCCATGTGAGCAATGTAATCAATGTAAGTTCATAGATAAGAATGATATTTTTAAACACCCAGTGACTGGTCAAGAGTTTTCTTTTTACACAAGAACAAATTGTCACAGTACCAATGTGGTATACCTTGCAACATGCCAACTTTGCCCAGTGTTCTACATTGGAAAAACCTGTAGACAATTTAGAGAATGCATTAGAGAACATCTCTATCATATGCGTATACGTTCTGAAAACAATGCACTAGCTAAGCATTGTAATATTATGGGTAGTACACACACGTTTGGTTTCCGAGTTATACAAGTAATTAGACCAAACACTAGAGGAGGAGACTTAGATAACTATACCCAAGAATGTGAACTACGTTGGATTATACGTTGCAGAGCAGACCAATATCCTGGGCTAAATGATAAAGTGAATTTAAAGCCCATTTTAAAGAAAAAAAGATTGCCCAAACCTAAATAGAAATAGCGCTATACACTTTTAGAAACAATGAGTATGTTATGGTATATTACGACATTTTTCTAAACTTAATATACCTTCCATACTTTTTATAAGATAGGAAGTCTATTAGATGACCTTTTATAGCTTCATATAAGTATTTAGAAAAAGTTTAATAGATGGTGTATGCACTGCAAAGAGTTTTAAAAAATTGTTTTTAAGTCATTGTTTTTGTGCAGATATATGTAGTTAGGCACAGTGTTTTGTTATTTATGTAACATGTGAGACTAGGTTTTATGTACCTGTTCGCGCTTGCTATGCACTAAGAAATTCTTGTGTTCTGTTACTTTAAAAGTTAATAGAAAACACAGACGTTAGTAATTTCATTTATTTTGCATTACTATATAAAATCAATGACGCATGTGAGTGTTGCAGTCTGAAGAAGCCTGATGGTGAAAGCGCTTACTCTTTATCCGAATAAAAGAAGTTTTATCTAACAGTATTGAGTTATATGGACTTTAATATTGCTCGCATTTAAAAGTGGTGAAAGCTCACAAACTGCCGACACAGTTCTTGTCCAGGAGTTAAAGTTTATGTACCTATTGTCGTTTTTTGACAGGAACGTACCTCCCGTTGTGGTTATATATTTTTTGTTATACTTTTTTATGTTTAATATGATCCAACAAAATAGTGAACATTAAGAAACAAAGTTTTGCACTTACTATAGAACTCTGGCCTTCTCTCTGCTACATGGACTACCCACTTGGCCATCTGGTCACCCTTCCACTTTTACAAATTATAGTAGCAGTGATGGCACTGCTGCCTAGAGTGGTGATACCTGTCAGGGATCACAGGTGCTCACCCAGCTCTTGTCCGATATCTATTTTCTTCCAGGTGGTGCAATGTATACATGCCTCAGACTTGTCCAGATACAAATAATTTAGAAGACAGAGCATGATAAGTGTCTCCTGGTCAGACCAGCTTGAAGCCTCATACTTTCACAGATGATGCCATGACATGAAGTGTCCCTCACAGGTGATGCCATGACATGAAATGCCAGTACTGAAGAAAGCATGGCTAGGGCTGTATTCCTCAGGTTCAGAACCGCTCCCTATAGAGTGTGACATCACCTTAACCAAACCCATTTAACTAGCAGGGGCATTACACCAGGAATTGATTACTGGCAAGTTTGGTTTAATCAAAAATGTTTTGTCACATACATGTTTTTCTTAAAGGAAACCAGTCACCTTTCAATTACATGCTGGAAAAAATTGAAATATATTGAATAATTGTTAGGTAAATGATTTAGCATTGCTATTTATGCTCGTCATTACATAAGGGGCATTTTTTGGAGTATTACACCTGAATGCCAATTATACATGCCTTATGTAGTACAGCAGTAGCAGTTTTTTTTTTTGGGGGGGTAAATATTACTATGCCTGTTATTTACAAATTTTAGGCACTTATGTGTTGTTTTAGGTGCTAAGGTGTGACAGATGATGTTAGATGGGCATGGATTACACTTCATATTGGTTCAAACTGGCATTTAGTTGACTTTTTTGTTTTTATTTGTAACTATATTCATAGGTTCATAGGTGTGTTCTAGGCTAATGGCTTTGGAGCCTTTACAAGCCTAGCCCATAGGATTACCCTGGCAATGTGCCACCTGACCATAGTTCCTAGTGCCTCTATCGAGTACAACCACTGGAGTGATCCCTGGGGTGAACTTTCTATTTCCCTTCCACTCATCAAGATTTCTCCTGAAGAGGGCCAGTGAGGTGGTCTGCTTGACATGTATGGGAAGTCTATTCCAGAGCACGGGCAGTCTCTGGGTTATGAACCTGTCCCTCCAGCATGTTCTGTTGATTGTGGTAATGAGGTTGAGGTCTCGTGTGGTGTGGAGGGATTGGGATTTCTTTAGATGTAACATTTCCAGCAGAGCTGGGTCAGACATGGCTTTGTAAGTCAAGCAGAGATCGCCTCTAAGTAGGCGATATGAGACAGAGAATAGTTGGGAGTTTTCTGAGTCTGTCCATATAGGATGAGTGTTTACGGCCTAGGATCCTCTTTGTGAGGTATTTTTGCAGCCTCTCCGGTTGTTGTAGGTGTCTGGTGAGGTACATGCCAAATGGAGCATTGTACTTGATGATTGGCCTAATGAGGGAAGAGTACAGGGAGAAAATGACCCCTTTCTTCCTGGATGCAAAACCCTTAGTACTGAGATGTGCCACATAGAAGGACTTTTTGACCGCCTTTTTTTGGATATCAGCAACAGAATGGATGTTGGTGATGATGATGATGATGATAAATTAGTTACATTTATGAGGCAACCTAAGGAAAGTGGCATGTAGTCCCCAAGTTTAATGGGATAATCTTAGGTCCCACAACAGGTTAGTAACTCTGCATGAAGTGACAGTGCTTCACAAAGCCACAGACATTATGAAATTACATTCACCCATGTACAGGAGGGACATCCATGCACCTCAATGCCAATGACTCCAAACCCAGAGGATTACACTATCAGGATGATGGCAGATATTCAGAAGTAACATTTACCACAGTGACACCTTTACAAAGGGGAGTCAGGCACAGGAATCCATTACAGGTATCTTAGGAAACACGTAAAGCACTGGCTACCCAACAAGAAATGTGCCATAAAATTGTTAGGGCTCAGAGCAATACCACAGGGAGCCAACTGGAAATGGTCAGAGTCCTCCAGGGCATGTGTGAGGATTTCCAGTACTACTTGGAAATGGCACAGAGAAGGGATAAATAATGATCACATAGATATGCAGCTGAATATGTTAGATGGCATGATATGTGTTTAGGTGCCTTTTATGTTTTACCTCCCTGGGTACACTACGTCTGTGTATAGTTATACAACTTTCAAGGTACATGTATAGATGGTGACATGTCAGAATGCATAGAAAACTGAATTTGTTTTGAACTGTATTAAGACTGCTAGGTAATGCCTGGATTCATGGTGTAGAGGGATGGAGCCCTGGCTGTGGACTGGGAAGCTGAGGTTTGATTGGCAGATCAATCACTGTGGGGGGTCTGGCAAAAGGAGGAGGAGTGAAGGTGCATGGCTTGCTCACTTCTCATAGGAGAACTGAAGGGGTTTGCATGTATATGGAGGCACATAGGGCAGTGAGATCTTCCTGATGATAACTGGAAAGACCAACAATCAGAGGCAGCTCAGGCTATTGGACTGCAGGACTGCACCCCCCCCCCCCAAGCTGAACTCGAACTGCACATACATGTTTGGCGAGTTCCGGGTTTCTGTAAATCCAGACTGCTGTTTAACCAGTCCGGATTATGAAGAGAAGACATCAGTGTACAGATGCCCAGAAGTCTATGCGGTTTGTAACTGCATAGACTGGAAAGGGATAGGACTGCAACGTCCACAGTCAAGTACGTGGATAGCTACTAATTGGCTCTCTTTGCAAGGGAAGGGAATTTGTATTTATTACAAGGGAAGGTTCGTCTCCAGGCACGAAGCTGCTGCAAGGGAATATACAGTTACTGGGTTATGTGTGTCTGCAAGGGAATATACAGGTACTGGTATGTGTGTGTGTGTGTGTGTGTGTGTGTGTGTGTGTGTGTGTGTGTGTGTGTGTGTGTCTGCAAGGGAATATACAGGTACTGGGGTGTGTGTGTGTGTGTCTGTGTGTACTGTGTGTGTAAAATGCCCCAGGTAAATATACCTGGTGGCTAGAGTTACTCAAGCTCAGACCCTGTACCTTGGGTACAGGTACCTAGATCCTGAATTCCCTACCCACCACCACTTGTGAAAACTGTCCAGATTTTTGCCTCATATTTTTGTTCTTTTCTGTTCCTCATAAAATCTGTGGTTTTCTGGATTTTTGTAATCAGTGAAGGATTGAATTCACTAAATAATAAGAGGCATTTGAATTTCAAACTTCATATTCTTCAGAAAATACTTGGTAACACAATACCTTTTATTCTAGCAATTTTCTAAGTTTATAAGATGAATATTTGAAAATTGTACCTATTTTTGGGGCTGCATTCCCTCCGTTTTTGGCTTTGTCTACATATTTTGTGCTAAGAGGTTCAGAGCTATGGTGAGAACTGAATTCACTGAATATGTTTGGGGGCTGTATTCCCCCATTATTGGCTTTGTCCAGGTGTTTTGTGGTAAGAAGTTGAGAGCTATGGTGAGAACTGAATTTACTAAATGATAGCCATTTAAGTTTCAGTCTTCCTGTCTTTCAAGAAACAGCTGATTTGGCATAGTGGTATGTTGCTCTAACTAATGCACAGGGTCCTGGGTTCAACACTTAGCAGTAAAATGCATGGTGGTAACAACATTTTATTCTAGCAACTTTCCGAGATTATATAAACAATGTTTAAAATGCATCTCTGGTTTTGGGGCTTTTGTCCCCCTCCAATAAATTTTGGCTTTTTCCAGATTTCTTGCGCTGCAAAGTTGTGCGATACAGTTGAGTGTTGATTGGATGTTACAAGGAGCTGAGAGCTTCAGGGGAAGAGAAGTTTAGTGCTGCTTATGCTGAGTCTTCTTACATTGTTAATAGTATAACAGGTTGAATACTTGCTTTTGATGCAGAAGGCTGTGGGTTTTACTCCAACAGTATGTAGATGCATTGATGATACTGTACTGTGTTGTACTTTTAAAGCGGGTGGATGTGCAGTCCTGAGAATGTCCTCTTTGGTGGAGATACCTAGTAATTATGAACCTGTTATCAGTTTACCATCCATTCCCTAATCCAATATTACTAGCTTATCGTGTTTTTAATGTAACATAGGCAATTTATTCCTCAAGGGCAACAGGCACTTGATTTGTAGATGAAACAATGAAATATAAAGTTGTTTCCTAGCAGCAACCTCTTTATTAGTTACAGATCTTTTTAATGTGGAATTATTTAGATGACTTTTACTTCTGCAGACATTGTGCATATTTACTGATACTGGTGGATTGTGGAAGTTTGAGTAGACTTTTTTGATGGAAATGTTCTGAATTGGGCAGTTTTGTCATTATTGTGCAATATTTTGTTTCATTGTTTACTGGAAAAAAATTCAAAACAATAAATTTAAAATGCCCTCTAACAACTGCACTGTATTATACAAGGAATATAATTAATACAATCAGGAAGATGTTTATTGATTATCTGATCAGCTCAGATACTCCCCCTACCAGTTATTGGTTGGATGTGTTTGATTAGAAACCAGTTAAATCAACTGTCTATAAGCACAAACTTGTTTTTGTTACTGAATATTTTCACTGATTGAGTCTGAATACTACTGAAAGTGATGAAGCCAGATTGAAGCAATCACTTCTCTTAGATCTTTATTTTTTTTCCTTTTTTGGGGGGGGGGGTACTTATTGTTCACACCTACGGAGTTAAGTCCGTCATGCAGGACTTCTGCAGCACAATTCTCCTGGCTGAACTATACCTCTCAACTGTCCAAATTTTTGCAGAATGAATAGATTTTTGCTTTTTATTTTTGGTTTATTCCTCATAAAATTTGTGGTATTCTGGCAAATCATTTAGGAATTAAGATACTAAATAATGACAGACATTGAGTTTCAGACTTCATACCCTTCAAAAAAATGCTTGCTAAAGCAAGACCTGTTATTCTATCAGCTGTCTAAGTTTATACAAGAGCAATTTTTAGTGCTGTTTATTTGTTCCCCCAATATACTTTGCCTTGTCCAGATTTCCTGCGTTAAGAGGTTGAGATGTACACGCAAATAAATCACTTTATAGAATTAGGTATATCCAAACCTCTCAACTGTCCCTGATTTTGGCTCAAAATGTTGCTCTCCCCCTAATAATCCCTCTGCAAAATGGCAATTTTGGAAGAAACGTGGAAGGTTTGCAATCAATAAATAATTGTAATGATCAGAGTTACAGATTACTTTTATTTCAGAAATGCACGTAGATTCTCTTATTTTGTCAGCTGCTCAACTTAACAGTACTAATATTAAAAAAGTGTCCATTCTTTGACATGTTTCCAGCTGTATTGTGTGGCTATTTTATATTTTTGCATCACATTTTTGGTCCGTTTTTCATAAAATTGTGTTTTTCTGGCAAATGAGTGGCATTAAAGAATGAAGTTAGAAAATAATGACAGATATTTGAGTTTCAGATTTCATACCCTTCAGAAAAGTCATACTAATGCAAGACCTACTATTCTATTATCTTTCTAAGTTTATAAGAGCAATATTTAAAAATTGTCCTTATTTTTGGCCCTTTGTCCCACTTCTATTTATGGCTTTTTCCGGATTTCTTGCTTTGAGGTTGAGAGGTATGACAAATGTCTCAGGGCCATCACCGTCAGCCAGAGACATTTCATATTGTGGCATACTTGTTGTACCCCACTCCCCGATGTAGTGACTCTGGATGTGTCCAACCAAGGCAAGGAGCAGTTATGCAGTGTAAGTATGCAGTGTAAGTGTGATTTATGCTTCTTCTTATTCAGAAAATGCATGTTGCTGTAGTGCCTGTTGCTCTGTGTTTAAGTAGCAATGCTTTAATGACCATCAGGTAAGCTTGTCTGAGATTGTAAGTTAAAAGTAAACTTTAATAAGGATACTGTTAAGAATTATCAACATTGAAAGCCTTTTTGTTGTTGCCATGCACAGAATATTTACATAACTAGATAACAAACAAGTCTTAAGTATTGAAATGCATATGACAGTATTTGTAATAAAGGACAGGTTTACAGTATTTTCAGACGCTCATTACACTTGTTGGAGACTTGCAATCATCTTTGCATGCTTTCGCTAGTCTATCATGTGTGGGCCATAACCTGTGCAGTAATCCTTTAAGCAATTGATCTTGAGCTTGTTTCTTGTTTGCTGTTCATGTTTTACTTTGATCATGTTTTCCCCATGAAACAAGTAGATAGTTGTCAGGCAGCAGGTCTTTTTTGGATAAGAAACATTTTTACAAGTGAGGGTATCACAGAGATTGCTACTTTCAGCATGTGTTCTTTAATAAAGCTGAATATAAATTATAATTAGAACTGCAGTGCAAGGAGAAGTGGTTTGAGCAGAGTGCTGCTTTTTTTCTGTACTTGATTTTGACTGGCATCCCAGTAACGTATTTAAAAAGTAATTAATTTTTTCATGCATCACAACCTTTTTGTTTCCATCTAGATATTAAGTAAGCTGTCATGTAGCCAATGCATTGAAATATGTTTTTTCTTCTCCACTTCATTTTGTCTTGACTGGATTCGCATAATGACGGTTTGGCACCCAGGACAGCGTATTTAATTAAAGTCCCACTTTTTGTGGTTTTGAGCATAGCTCCGCTCCTTTCTAGTTGGCCACACCCATTCCCATTGGTCCCACCCATTCAGCTGTCTCCTGCAGCCCTCCTTTGATTTGACGTTACCAGCCACCACTGTAGTGAGAGAGGCAGGCCTGCTTGAAGGTAGGAAGCCTTGCAAAAGGGAGTGAACATCCTTTTGGCAGCCAGTTGCACATCTCATGCTGGGTGCATGTGATAGAGATGGGCAGAAATCTATAAGATGCTCAAACTACTACTGATTGCTGCCTGGATTTTGTCACCTCTTTGTTGACTCTAGCCAAGTTGGGATTTAATGGACTGATTGACAGAAGGGTATGACAGCTGACAGACAGGAAGGACAAACAGTCATGAAACACTACTAGTTTAAACCTTTCATGCCTGAGTTGTCTGCATTTGCAGTTGCAATACATAAACAGTAAATACGATGTTAGGACTGCATACTGTAAGTGTGGTGTAATGGGTCTGCCATCATGACACACTGCTCCATGGTGTAGGTTTTAAATTATTTATTTGGGCAGTGCTATGTGCTCCTTTTCATAGCAGAACTTGAATGGATGCCAGACAGAGAACAGATACAACAGAACAATAGCCGAAATTGTGAGCAGATTTAAAAGAGTTTAAGCATATAATTTAGCTCTCCAATAAAGGCAGAATGAAACGTTTAGCAGGTTTTGAAATACTGTTTGCAATTCTTTCCATTCTTCTGTGGTGGTCACTGACTGCTGTTAGGGCTCTAGCAAAAGGATAGCGTTTAACAGTGGTGAAGGGAGGGTAACAAAAGCTTGTTAAAAGTTAAGTACCTTTCTGACATCAGAAAGGTGCTTAACAAGCTTGATTTTATCCAAATTTTGGAGTGCAGGCATATCACTCCATGTACTACAATTATATATTAAATGAAACTACATAGGAAAATGCATGCATGAAACTGCTTAACATTATTAATGCTGCAAGTGTGGAAACTTACTGTCGTTGATTAGTCATATCATGGAACTACCCCTCGCCAGACACCTACTCCTTCATTTTCTTCACTCAGCATTCCAAGACCCTCTTTAGAACATTTGTTTTTGTGGAGAATGCATTATAAAGGGTTTTGATAAGTGATACCCAATCATAATTCATTATAGTACATTGAACTTTCTCTGCTCTGTGTACCAGTGGCTTAATTAGGCTGGGGTAAGAGGGGCAACCACCCCAAGAGCAGAGTAGCCAATCCTGATTTCTCTCTTTAATGCAATATGGGCTTTTAAAAGCTTGTATCACATTTGCAGTCAAGTCTGAGTGCTGTAATGCACCATGTGTGCTGTAAATCATAGCAACTGCTGCACCATTATAGCCACCAGTTTGCTACAGTTTAAAAGTAAATAAAAAAAAATTGTTTGACTAAACAGTACAGTTGTGTACCTACCATAAATGTAGATGTTCAAGTGTATTCACTGTTGCAGTCATTACAATTGGGTTATCCTGCTGGCAGGCTACCCGCAGTCGGCCCGAGTTCCAAAGTCTAGGTCCAGCGTCGGTTGCTGTCACCTCCTCCCTGACGTCAGTGCGCCAGGGGTATAAAAGATGCAGCCAATGCCATTTTCTTCAGTTTTTCTTGCCCCAGATGTCAGGTGCCCCTAAAATGGTAGGCTAAATTATGCCAATAAGCATGCATACACAAAAAACAACTTTTCCTTCATCTACAAGCAAATACACCACATACGTTGTATAGAATAGAGAAGTACGGATAAGTCCCAGCAAGGAAAAGGGGGATGGTGGGAGGGTAACCTGGACTGCAACAGTGAATACACTCGAACATCTACATTTATGGTAGGTACACAACTGTACTATGTTCATCGTGTTTCACTGTTGCAGTTATTACAATTGGGTTGAATCCCAAAGCTAAGGTTGGGAGGCTGGTGCTAAATAGGATTAGGAGAGGCTATCAGGCCCTGTAGAACTTCAGTGGCAAAGCCTGACCTGGATTTAGAGCAGAGAGGTAAGTGATAGTGCTTTGTAAAAGTATGCACTGAACTCCAAATTGCAGCCTCTAAGATGTCTTTGGTTGGTACTCCTCTGAGGAAGGCTGCTGAAGTGGCTGCTGCTCTGGTTGAATGTGGCTTAATGCCCTTAGGCACTGATTTGTCATGCTGTGAATAGCAAAAAAGAATGCAGTGGCCTATCCACTTTGAAATAGTCTGCTTTGAGATAGGCTTTCCTTGTGATTCTGCAGCATATGCCACTAGAAGTTGTTCAGTCTTTGTTCTGTCCAAGTAGAAGCGTAGCTGCCTGTGAATGTCCAAAGAATGCATAAGTTTCTTACCCTTATTCTGTGGGTTTGGGTAAAAGGTAGGCAAATGAATTGTTTGGTTAAGGGCCACACTGGACACTACCTTAGGCATAAATGTAGGGTTTGTCCTCAGAGAAACCCTGTCAGGATGGAAAATGATAAAAGGTTCCACAGCCATGAGTGCCTGTAACTCTGAGACTCGTCTAGCAGAGGTTATTGCTAGGAGCAGAGCTGTTTTCTATGATAAGAATTTTATATCAGCTGAAGAGGCTGGCTCAAACGGAGGCAATGTGAGTTTTTCCAAGACATAGTTGAGGTCCCATGCAGGTATTGGTGCTCTCCTTGGAGGTCTTATGTTTCTGGCCCCTCTGAGGTACTGCCTTAGTAATGGATGAAAAAAAATAGGTGGTTCTGTATTGTAATGAGCTGAAATGGCAGAGGCATGAATTTTAATTGATGAAAAGGAAAGGCCTTTATCCAGCATCTCAGTTAAGTATTGTAAAATCTGAGGAATATTTGGAACAATCGTGTCAATACCTTGTGCCTGGTTCCAAGCACAGAATCTCTTCCATTTTTCTGCATAAGATTTTCTGGTGCTAGGCCTCCTGGCCTCCAAAATAACATCCATCACTGCTTTAGAGAGAGGTGTGTTTTGAATGGCTACATTATCCGCCATGCTGCCAGGTTTAAGGTCCTGAGTTGGCTGTGCAGTATCTGACTGTCTTGTTGGGTCAATAAGTGAGGAATTTGAGGTAATGTCCAAGCTGGGCATTGAGACAAGCTCTTTAGGATTGGGTACCAGTGCTGGCAGGGCCAGTCTGGGGCAATCAGTATCATTTTTGGCTTCTCTTGTCTGACCTTGAAGAGTACCTTGGGGAGGAGAGGCAGAGGAGGAAAGGCATATACTGTTAGGTTTTTCCAGCTGAAAGATAGAGCATCCACTTTCCATGCTTGCTTGTGATAAGTGCTTGTGCAGAATCTCTGTAGTTGGCATTTGTGAGGGGAGGCAAATAGGTCTATGTCCGGGCATCCCCAGTTCCTTGTTATCATGCTGAAGACTTGTGGATCCAATTTCCACTCGTGGGGATCCATTAGGTTTCTGCTTAATTCGTCTGCCAGAGTATTTATCCTTCCTGGCAGGAATTGTACTTGCAGATGTACTTGGTAAGTCAATGCTGTGTCCCACAAGTTCATGGCTAGTCTGCAGAGGGGGTATGAATGTATACCCCCTGCTTGTTTATGTACCACATGACTGTAGTATTGTCCGGCTTTATCAGTAGTTGTCCTGGATGAAGTAAATCCTTGAAGGCTGTCAGGGCATTCTGAACAGCTAGCATCTCTTTTTGATTGCTATGTAGATGCATTTGACTTGTGGACCATGTGCCCTGAATACATCTTCCTGCCATATGGGCCCCCCAGGCATAATCTGATGCATCTGTTGTCAATGTCTGCCTGGCTGTGGGTAAGGTGAATGGCTGTCCCATGTTGAGGTGACAGGCTTTTGCCCACCATCGAAACTCCTGCTGCAGGCAGGGAATAAGGGTAATTATTGTTTCCAGGCTGTGGCAATGTTGAGTCCAAACACCTTTTAGATACCATTGAAGTTTCCTCATATGCAGCCTTGCATATGGAATTAGCAGAATGCAGGATACCATGAAGCCCAAAGCCTGCAGATTTTTTTTTGCAGATAACTGGGTCTTTGTTGCCAACATTTTGAAATAAGTAGTCAGTTGTCTGTGTTTGTCTGGCATAAGATAAGCCATCTGGGCAGTTGTATTTAAGCTTGCACCCAGGAATATTATCTCTTGAGAGGGTATGAGTTTTGATTTCTTTTCGTTTACTGTGTACCTTAGACCTGTTAGTAATCTTTTTACAAACGCCAGATGCTGTAGTAGAATGTCCTTGTTCTCTGCTTGAATAAGGCAGTCGTCCAAGTAAGGATATATTTGTATTCCTCTTTGTCTGCAAAATGCAATTACTGGTGCCAGGCATTTTGTGAAGATCCTGGGCGCAGTAGATAAGCCAAAGGGCAGTGCAGAGAATTGGTAGTGCATTGAGCCAGCTATAAATCTGAGGTATCTTCTGCATGACTGTCTGATTGGGACATGCAGGTATGCCTCTTTTAGGTCTAAAGTCACAAGCCAAGCCTTCTTGCCCAGCAAGTTAACATTTTGAAATTTGGAATATCCAGGAATGTGTTTAGGATAGACAGGTCCAGTATTGGTCTCCAGGCTTTGTCCTTTCTGGGCACCAAGAATAGCCTTGAGTAAAATCCTAGTCCCTGCTCTTGCTGTGGTACTTGCTGAATGGCTCTCATGTCCATGAGAGATGAAACTTGTTTTTGTGCCTCTGCCCATTGATTGCGTGGCAGGTCTGGCATACCGTTTGGCCTTGGCAGAGTGTGAAAGTGGAACCTGTAGCCTTGAGATATGATATTTAAGACCCATTTGTCCTGGGTGATCACGTGCCAATTTTGTGAAAAAAGTGCTAGTTTTCCCCCCAAAGGAGCTGCCAGAAGATAAGTGCTTGGTGCTGACAGGGGAAAGTTATTGACTGTTTCCTGTATGGCTGTGATTTTTCCTCTCCGCTTTGGGAGGTAGAAGCACCCAATTGTTTAGGCCTGTATGAGCCTTGGGGCTGTGATCTGCCTCTGGGGTGTCTGTATCTGCCTCTTTGTGGCCTGTCTGACACTAGAAAGGACCAATTCTTTGTAGGCCAGTTCCTGCTAAATCTGGGAGGCTGTACCTGTAAGAAATCCTTGACTGTTTGCATAGATTTAGCTTTGTCCTCCATTTTCTTCAACACCTCTTCTGCTTTAACACCAAACAAGGTATCTTGCTGTAATGGAGCATCTAATAGTTTTGCTTTAACATGATCGGGCAGATTCTGTTCTTTTAACCAAGCATGCCTTCTAATGACAGAACCTGTAACTGCGGCCCTGCAGGAGGCCTCTAGAGAATCAAAACCACATTGCAAAGTATGCTTTCCCACTTGTTCAGCTGCATGCAATAAATCCTGCATTTCTTTGTTTTCTGCACATTCTGAATTTGTCAACATTTTCTGTTTAAGCAGTGACATAAGATATTGCTGATATTTAAGCATATGAAACTGACAATTTAAAGCTCTTACAGCCAAGGTAGCAGAAGTATAAATCTTTTCCCCCCATCTGTCCAGGGCCCTTGAATCTCTATCAGAGGGGATAGGGTTTTTTTGCAGTGGAAGCCTTGACCCCTTTGGAACCCTGAGAGATAGTTTCTGGGTCAGCAGCAGGGTTTTTGTAAAAAAATTTATGTGAATCAGGAACCCTGAAGTATCTGTCTGGCTTAACAGGAGCTGGTGGTAAAGAGTCAGGAGACAGACCGGACTCTGAAAATACATCATCTATAATGTCTAAAACAGGAGGAATAGCAAGGGGCCTATGCTGAGGTAATAAAAGGAAGTCTCTGAGCCTTTTCTTGGATTCTGAGTAATCTTGGCTCTCCCAGTGGAAATGCTCCCTCATAGTATGCAGGGTCTCCCCAAAAGAATAATCCTCAGGAGGAGAGGCTGAAGGGATAGATTCTTCAGCATCAGAATCCTCATAGGGAGGAAGAGAATATTCCTGTTCAGAAGAGGAATCAGAGGAAATGGAAACCTGATCTGAAGATTCATATTCTATCTCTTGCCTAGGCCTCTTATCAGGAGGGGGATGGGAACACCTGATCAAAGTAATTAGGTCTTTGGCCATTTTAAGCAAATGTTTTTTAGGCATGGAGGCCTGTCCAGGAGAATGCTGTACTTGTTTCTTTGTCTTTAGAGCTGCTTTAGTCTTTGCCTTTGAAGCTGAAGTTGGTTTTACATATAACTGTGTAGGCCTGAAAACACCCTCAGAAGTTGATGCCTGCTCAGCGGCTCCGGACCCATCTGAGGGAATAGTTTCCGAGTGTCCAATACCTTGAGTTTCCAGTGGCCTAGTCTGCTCCACGTGGGAGTTGGAAGTGACCTGTGGCTCTGAGGTAGCGGGCATCAGGGGCTGTGAAAGCGCCCCACTGAGAACTGGCAAACTGGTGACAGGCCTAGCAGAAGCCTCGTCATTGGTTTTGGACCTCGGATTCCTGTCCTTTTCTTTTTCTTTGCGCTTTTTATAAACTCCGGTAGTCGGTTGTGCCAACGGCATTATATAATTGAATCTTCTGCCAAAGTAATGAAATGCAAAATCGTACCAATGCTTAATAGTGCGTTGGTTAAATTTAGCACAAAACCGTCAACTAGCAATGTCGTGGTCAGGGCCTAGGCAAGGAATACAGTAAGAAAGAAAATCCTTATGAGGTATTTGATTCCCACAATAAATACAATTATTAACTTTTTCTGACATCGGTCTGGAGCAAGAAAAAAGTTTCCCCAATGGGGTACTTAGCTTTAATGAAGACTTCGGATCTGAAATTCGAATTTGAAAATCTCAGGAGTCGGCCGACTGGCACTTGCAAACTGCTTTTGCTTCGGGCACCACGCGGCAAGAAAGACTGAAGAAAATGGCGTCGGCTGCATCTTTTATACTCCTGGCACACTGACGTCAGGGAGGAGGTGACAGCAACTGATGCTGGACCTATGTATTTCTGAGAAACTCTGAGTTCTGTTTCTCTTTCAGCTTTTTCAGCATGAGTTTTTAACAAGTAAATGTTGAGGTTTTTACACCCTATGCTACCCAGCAATTTTGATGGAAGAAGATATTGCAGCATTGTGAATTCCATGCCTTAAAATATTCAAAGATCTTATTTTCCTGACTGTAGCTAGTGGTATTTCCATAATATGTATGTCAGTGCTAGTTTTTCATACCTCTATTTTGTCTGCAGTGGTGTTTCTTAGCGCTCATTACAATCCATTCTCCTTTGCTAAGTACTAGAGGTAATGCAGTTTGCAAAAATGTCTGTACATGGAGCAGTTAAAAGTTGAAATTCTGCTTTTTGTGCACACATGGTTACAAAGTGTGGCACTAACAGAAAAAAGTAATCATTCCACCAACCATACTAACAAGATACACTGATAGCATTATACAAATGAATCTACTTAAACTGATGACATTAGATGAGCACTATCTGTGATCTATGCAACACTGCATTTGATAAGCAAGCAATCGAAATAAGACTAAGAAAAGGGGCAAAATACTGGGACATAAAGTTTTTGCACATACTGTAGCATTAACCAGAAGTATAGCACAGGGTTTCAACATACTGGCTTCTTTCCATGATATAACACTATTCAGTGATACCAGTGCACTAATAATGAATATAAAACAGGATATACATTTGATTTATATTGTATATTATTTTATTTGAAGCCCCATTACAACTCAGCTTTTACTGCTGCCAAATGCTTGTTGCTATACAGTTTCTTTCCTCACTTAAGCCTGACTACATTACCATCTACATACAAATGTGCTTATGCTAGCATGTCAAATGATTCTTTCTGACTTGTACATGAAATACCAGCCATTTCAAGAATAACCCTTACAGGAGTATGAGAATGCCATTTAACTTCTGGCAATTATCTTTTTTCACTCCTACCTCATTTTCTGAAGAACTTGCTGATAGAAGAACCTCTTGTGCATCAAAGAACTCTGAGACCGATTCCGACATGGATAGCCTGCTTTCATGAGAGACATTCTGTGAAAGTGGAATGCCAACACGGATCTGCTCGATGGGCTACAAACAACAGGAATCAAATAGGTTACTAGATGATAGCACTCATAACAAGAAAACCCACAACCATACATGGTGAAGCACTTCTGATACGTATTAACTAAAATGAAAATCAAATGCTTAATATATGCTTTGTACTCTTTAACATTTGAGCCATTCCAAGAGTGAAAATTGTATTCTGAACTATCATGTGAGGCATGCTCTCTGATTAAACACACTTTCCCACATGATAGCCCATGGACTGCACATATGCATATTTCTTCAACTCTCTAACTGTATAGCCCCACTCCAGATTAAGGCATGTTACAATCATTAGGCTTCAGTGCATTACATGTATGCTCTCGCGCGCGCGCGCACACACACACACACACACACACACACACACACACACACATGCACGCACACACACGCACACACACACACATACACACACGCACACACATGCATTAGTGTCATCCAATTTGCATTTATTTTTAAATATATTTTCAATTAAGATTCATAAGTAAAGTGAAGAAAGCATGTTCTTTGAGATAACATTTCTAGCTTCAAAAATATGTAAAATGGCTTAAGCCTTCATTTAATTTGCAAATAATTTAGACATCTACATACTTGGACTTTTGCTGCATACATGGACATTTAGCTCATCATTTAAGGATCTATTAATAAACTTACTTAGTCTGAATGATTCATGAAATGTTTCATTTTGATTATGTGTCCTTTGGCACCAGTTGTGTTAGTTATCTACTGTGCAGTGCATTCTAAATTGTTAATGGACATCGCAGACGTAGTTTTCAAATAACACAAGTTACTGAAAGAAAGGTATGTACATTACTAGACAATGCTGAAAGCTCGTACATGTGAGTTTAGGCAATAAGAAAGACACTAAGTATGATAAGAAAAGCAACGTTTAAAAATAGTTTTGCCCATACTCTTCCTCATACCTGCAATCTCTTCCCCATCGATTCTCCGAGAGCCAGAGAAGGGGATGCTTTATAGGGTATGGGAAGAGATCTTTTTTTTGCAAGAGAATGAAAACTTGGAAAGGGAGATTTACTCCACTCCTAATAGGGCAAGCATGCACTGACATTTTATGTATTTCCCAGCACCATCCCATATATGGGAACAGTGAAAATATGCTCAAATCTTACATCCCCTCCATCTGGAAAATTTCGCACATTATTCCTCTTCATAAAGGGGGACATTCCACTGAACTCTCAAACTACAGACTTATTGCTATCCTATCTCCCCTTGCTAAAATAATGGAAAAATGCATCCATAAGCAATTTCTAGCCTACCTGAATCAGAAAAATCTCCTAGCCACCTCCCAGCACGGATTTAGACTTTCCCATAGTATTACTTCAGCCCTTCTCTCCTTTTCTCACACAATAAATCAAAACCGTAATGACAACAAGCTCTCCTCAGCTCTCTTTCTAGACTTATCCAAGGCATTTGACATAGTAAATCACCAACTACTATTAGACACACTAAAATCACTCTCTATAGACAACCTAGCAATTAGCTGGTTTCATTCTTACCTGAGTGCCAGACAAGCTGTACTATGGAAAGATAACCTATCCCCACCATTACCAGTCACAGTAGAGTCCAAGGGAAAAAAAAATCGCTGTTCCAAAAACAAAATTGAAAGAATACATAAAGTGGGGGGATTCTCCCCCCACACCCCCCTACTAAAATATACCAACTCTAAGATCGCACTACAGTGCCAAAAACAGCAAAGTAAAGGAAGCGGCCAAGCAAATTCTTTCCCTGGGAACGAATTCGCTTAAAAGCCACTTCACTATTTTGCCTTTTCATTGTTTTAAGTTCGACCAAGATGCATTCAATAGTATGCATCTTTGGTCATCTAATAGGAACCCCATCAGATGTGGTATGTTGCTTAATAAGTCGTCAACTACTATGTTAAATGGCTTCACTGTTAGACCATTCACTACATAAAATAAACATATTTTACATGACTGTAAGTGTGGGATGTAACTGTCAGCCTTTATGCTTTAAAATTCATAGCAATGTCTTTCTAAAACTATAGAAGATCAATAAAGAATGCATACCTATTTTGTGCATTAATAAGTCTAAAAATAATAGACTTCAAAATCTGGTTTATTTATTTGTTACCTATGTAAGTAAACTTGTCCATTGCAGTCCCTTTTCAGCAATAACCCAGCAATAACCCAAAGATAAATGTATAGCAGGGCCAATTGAACCAGCATGCTTTTTGGTGGTGTGAAGAAACTGAAAAACCTTAAACAGATACACATGGATGGGGCATGCAGATAATAAACTGCAGCCAGGCTTAAACCATGAAACTGTGAGAGAGGAACCTTAACATATGTCACCATCTCCCTCCATGAAGTTAGTATAAATTAATCTCTGCAAGAACCTTGCTCAGTGGTTTAGTAAGCTGTGTGTCCATGAAGAGTTTTGCTTTATAAAGAACATCAGTAAATATGACAGGAGCAAGCATAAGTCCATTTAAATCATAGCAGTGTATGGTGTGGAGTGGGCAGTCAACTCAAAATCAAGTGGAGTAAATGTTAATGGGGCAAAAAAAAATAATCATGTCATTTTTGTATTGTTCTACACTGCATTGTGCTGTAGGGACTATTAGATTTACAGAGATTGCTGTCTGGGGTCATGTTACATGTATCAATTTTAAAACAATATCCCATGTTTAATCTTACTCTTATCTTTAATATCCCTACACAAAAAAACAAACAAAAAAAGTGGATGAATTCAGTGTAACTTTAAAACCAAAGCCAGGAAAAATGCTGACCCAAGAACAGTTTTTTTTGCAATTGGCAGGCGAACCAGGGGGCACTAGGGAAAACTTGTTTGTGTTTGTAATCCACCTTGTCCCTTATTTATTTGTTCACTTTCCTTTGACAAATGTTTATGCAATGTTTATCCATGTTTTCAAACAACTTTTGATAAAAATCTTCATAAGTGAAAAACAAAAGATCTTGCGTAATCTCATTCTACAATTTTTTAATGACATTTTCCATTTGAGCCAACTTTCTAGTCTCTAATCAAAATGTGCCTAATGTTAATTTCAGTCTGATCAAATAGCTCGAGTGGCTTATTGTGAAGACACAAAAATTCTCAAGCCCTTTGGTATATGTTGGTACTGAATACAGTTATTAAAAATATGTTGGGGGAATTTAATAAAGCCTACACATTTTTTTTTCCAAGTAGGCATTGCTCCGCAATGCTAACATGGCTGTGAACAGATTTAGATTCAGTAAGTGCTGCTGAGCAGCATGCACAAGCGCACCAACACAGAAACTACTGTGGCATGCAAAGCACCTCATTAGCAGGTGAATCTCATGCAAATGAGGCAGGTAGAGCGATCCAGCAAGAAGATAGGCAGCCCAACAGACCCCGTGTCAGTGTCTGTAGTGTACATGGAAAGATTCCGTGTACAGGACTGTGGACATACAAAAGAGGGTGTAAAAATGTAGGTAGATAGAAATGGCATAGCACACACAGATATGAGCAAAACTATACTCTCTGTGTTCTAAAAGTTACAGTAAATATATTAAAATATTTTTTTTATAATAATCTTGGCATGTCTGTGTGGTGCGCCTCAGTGTGCAAACATGCCTTATTAAAAAAAAAAAAAAAAAGTGGAAAAATCAAATATTATATCATGTGACAGAAATGTATTACAGGACCCTGCTTGCAGTACCTACAATGGTGCATTGGAGCCAGTTGCTAACATGGAAGGGCTTAGAAACATGTAGTATCCAGGTTGTGAGCACGGATCCCTATGCAAATGAAGTGGAGTTACTAAATAGCATAATGAGGTAACCGTGTCTGCATATCCCCTCCGCGTAGGCAGAGAAATGTGTTGGTGTCTGCACAGGAGGTAGCTCACATCAAGAGAGGGTGTGTCTAATAACTAGTTCTAATCTGCTAATCTGATTGGAGTTTAGCTGCACCTGTTTGCGAGTAGCGCTACCATGCTGAGCATGGAAGCTTGGGAATGTATGCGCACTGACGTCTAAGCTTTGTTTATCTATGGGGCATGTGTTTCTGTGCATTTGAGCGGTGCGCCCCTGTGCTGAGCATGGAAGTTTTGGGGGTGTGTGCACTGAGTGCTAAGCAGTGTTTATGGGGCACATGTTTACATGGTGCACAGCAGTGTTCAGAGTATCTAAAAGGCCAATGATGTATTAATTAGTGTTGATCCTTGCTTAACTTTAACAACGGCCATTAAATGATGTCAGTGATATATTAAGCAGGAGCACTGCATCCTAGATAGCCAATCACACAGGTAGCATCTAGAGTAGAGCACTATAAAGTATGCATACACCCTACAATCTGATTTTTACCCCATATTCTGCACCACTGGAGTACAGACTTGGGAATCTTAACTGACAGAATGCTAGGGGGTGCCGCAAGTCTGCTACATTTGTATGCGTTAGATGCTGAAGTCATTGCTGCTGCTGCTGCTGATGAAAATAGGCCTAGGCAGAGAAGGAGAAGAGTGTTCAGGCTCAGGGTAGCCTTCCAGGAGCTCCATGAGCTGGAGATTGTAGAGAGCTACAGGGTGGACAGGGACATAATACAAGAACTCATGAGCTCTGCTGCCCTTAACTCAGGCCCAGAGCCAACAGAGGGGAACCCATCCCAGTGGAAACAAAGGTGTGTGTAGCCCTTAGGATAACAGCCATGGGTACCTTCCAAAGACCAACTTGGGGCACGATGGGGGTCTCACAGGCATTAGCATCCAGGGTACTCCACCAGTTCCTGGATGCCATGCTGCAACAGGTCAGTGAGCAAATATGTCTTCCCCTCAACCATGAGGCGAGGGCCAGGAATATGCAACCCTTCTGCCATGTAGTGCACTACCCTGAGGTACTGGGTGCCATAGATTGCACTCATGTACACATCAGGGCACCACCCAGTGAGAAGGGTAGGATCTACATCAGCCGCAAAGGGTACCACTCCATCAACTGTTAGGTCATGTGCAATGCCCGGGCATTATCATGAATGTGTGTGCTGGAAGCCCTGGCAGCTATCACGACTCCCATATCTGGCACTCATCATAGCTGTACCAGATGTTTGCTAGGGTGGACATCCCACATGGCCATTTAGTAAGGGATGCTGGCTGCGCACTGGAAAGTGGATGATGACACCCATCAGAAATGCACACAAACCTACTAAAGAATGCCATAATGAGGCACACGCACAAATTAGGAACATCATAGAGCATGAGTTTGGGCTGCTGAAGTTATGATTCTGGTGCACTGATATATCTGGTGGAGCCCTCCAGTACTCTCCAGCCACATATTCACATATGTTCACAGTATGTGCCATGCTACACAATATGATCCTGCAAAAGCAGCTGCAGCAGAATCAGCATAGGGAAAGGATACATACCTCCCAGCCGTACTGAATTACTTGGTAAAAAACGAGTCTTGGGGTCCAAATAATGGGGTGCCACGATTCCCTGAGTGGCACCACTTTATTTCTGATTTTTTCCAGCTTTGTTTTTAAATTTTTTTTACGTATGTGCTTTTGAGATGACATAATCATGTGCATGATGATGTCAGCTCCGTCAGCCTGTCAGAATTGAGCTTCAAGGGACATTTTTGGCTGTTTGAATGCACATGAGGTTTATTTCTGGGATTGGCAAGGAAAGTTTATTTTCCTGCTAGCATGAGAATGCGGATGAATGGAGTTGCTGCTTGGGAAACAAACATCTGCTGCAGAGCTCAGGTACTGTTTTCACTTGAACAGAGAGAGTGCAGTTATTTTACTTCAGCCAGTGTATGTGTGGTGTGTGAAAATGCCCCATCTCAATACATCTGGTGGCTAGAGGTACTCAGGCTCAAACCCTGTACCTTGGGTACAGGTAAAAAGTGCCTAAAGCTAGCCACCACCACTTGTGAGTTTATGCCTCATATTTTTGTTCTGTTCCTCATTAAATCTGTGGTTTTCTGGATTTTGGCATTTGAATTTCAGACTTCATATTCTTCAGAAAATAAATGGTAACACAAACCCTTTTATTCTAGCAATTTTCTAAATTCATAAGATCAGTATTTGAAATGTGTCCATATTTTGGGCTGTATTCCCCCATTATTGGCTTTGTCCATGTTTTTTGTGCTAAGAAGTTGACTTGAGAGCTATGGTGAGAAGTGAGAATGGAATTCTGTATTCCCCAATTATTGGCTTTGTCCTGTTTTTTTTTTTTTTTTTTTTTGTGCTAAGAGGTTGACAGCTATGGTGAGAAGTGAGAACCGAATTCACTAAATGATAGCCATTTAAGTTTCAGTCTTCCTGTCTTTCAGGAAACTGCTGATTTGGCTTAGTGGTATGTTGCTCTGACTGTAGTGCACAGGGTCCTGGGTTCAAGACTTGGCAATGAAATGCATAGTGGCAACACAACATTTTATTCAAGCAACTTTCCAACGTTATACAAGCAATGTTTAAAATGTGTCCCTGGTTTTTGGCCTTTTGCCCCTCCCCCCCAAATGAAAATAAGTGCAAGAAGCTGTGCAAGATGCCTATGGCTTACACTACTGTCATTTTATATTTAGATGTATGTTCTGAATAGGGCAGTTTTGTCATTATTGGTTCATGCATTTTCTTTCATTGCCTACTGGAAAAATGTTTAAACAATAAATTTAAAATTCTATATAAATCCCACACTGAAGGATGCTGCTTCCTTGTACAAATTCAAACAATGTCCACCAAGAAATATACCAAAGTAGCTCAGGGTAGATGTATCAAAGTCATTGCAATATCAACTCACTGCACAAAGTAATCCAGCAAAAACATTTAATATCAGTCCAACAAGATGTATAACAGTAAAAACAGGTAATATAATGAATAAGCCTCCTGCTGTATATGAGGCAGTTAATCCAACATGCCTTGTACATACCAAATGGTTGGTGGTACATATCTTAGGCATTGAAACTTGTAGTTGTAGATATTTGTGAAGATAGGTGTACTGGGTTTTATATGTTGTTTTATCAGGTACACTGTCATATTGCATACCTAAAAGGTACATTGTTCTGGCCAAGTGTCATGGGATTTACCTGGTATGCTTGTTATAAAGGCCTTGAGTCGAATGTGCATGTTGTTGTGAGGAAGTCTGTTGTACATGAAAGCAGAGATGAGAAGATGTGAGAGTGGTAATGCAGTTGTGAATCCTCATTATTATGACTCTTTGTGATTTTCCATACATAATAGTGCAGGTAGTAATGTACTGCTTTTGTCTTGGTTTCCACAGGTGACTGGGGGGGCAGGTTGGGAGTCCCTCCCCACACAACCTGATGTCAGTGTCTCTTCAGACTTTGATGATGATGGTGGCTACAGTGAGGCACAAGTGGGTTGTCAGGGACTGAATCTGTCCCACAGGTTGACATCTCTCTTCTGCCCCATTGTCACTGCACAGAGTCAGTATGCCCAGACATACCCAGTCCCCACAGGCCTCAAATATGGGACGGTCAGAGTGTGGAGACATTGAACAGGCCAGTGTGGCAACTATGGCTTCAGTGAGTGTAGACACTGGCCATAGCCAGACAGCTGGCGACATCCCACACAGGCAGATTGACAGGGGTGCTCACAGGATGACTGTTGTTTATCCACCACCTGTTGCAGTTGTCACATCACGGGTCAGCCGGCACATGTTTTGGGTCATCATGAAGGCACAGGCACGTTCTGAATGGAACACCAGAAGTATGCTTGGGGTTATGGATGCAGTCTGACATCTGTGACTGCCTCCACCACATTGGGGTCACCTTGGATTGGTTCACTGATGCAGTGGACAGACAGTGGGCTGAGACAGTGTCTGTCATGGATGGTACATTGTGCTAGAGCATGTGGTTGGAGTTGGGTGGTGGACCTGTGGACATAGATCAGCAACACCGATCTGCTGATAGTCCACATGGTTGTGCATAGTTATGCTCCTGTAGTGGCAGTATATCCAGTGCTACAGAAGAGAGTGTGCTATCCACACCACAGTGTGGCAGGCTATGAGCACTTGGTCCTGGGAGGTCCCGTGGTAGACACGGTCCCAGCAAACAGCAGTCAATCTCAAGTACTAGCATTGTGTCTGACCTTGGTCATGGTGGTGCCAGTGCAGCTCCTGGCAGAGCCAGTTCCCGTGTTCAGGGCCAGATATGGTGAACTGTCAACTCTACCACTTACGGTCCACAGCTGTCCAACATACACACATGTAGGGCTAGCACTGAGCTTGACTGTGTACATGCACACATTCACACACCACTGTCACATGCAGGTCACCTACTGACACACACACAGCACCTCTCCATGCTCCATCTAACCCATTCCCCTTCCTGACTCACACACATGCTGTCAGTCATGTGGGCCAGCCTAGGCCTCCAGCATGCCCACACATCACCCTGTGCAAGTGATGATACCTGTGCCACATCCCTGTTGTCCTTCCCATCAATGCAGGGGAATGAAGCTATGTGTCTGATGCACATGGTGTCTATATTACTTGACATGTATTTGTGTAATACAGTATTGTTTTGCCATGCCACTTGTAGTGGTCACCAACATACACTGTATGCTGGCATGTGTCATGAGTATTCAGCATACATTTTTGGACCTTATGTTGTATGATGTTGCACTGACAGTATTGTTACACAATGACAGGTATGTCAGATGGCGCAGTGATGTAGCGGTAGCATTGTTGCCTCACAGCAAGAGGTTCTCTGGTTCGATTCTCGGCTGGAGTGCCTTTTGTGCAGAGTCTGCATGTCCTCCTTGCATTCATGTGGGTTTCCTCCAGGTGCTCTGGTTTTCTCCCACATTACAAAGACATGCATTTGCAAACATTTCTCCCCGGGCCTCCACTAAAAATTGGCTTTGTTCCAGGTTGGACTTTCCTGGCTAACAAATCTTAAATAAATAAAAATAAAATTAATAAATGTCACAGACCTGTATGTGTTTCTGTTCAAGGAGCCTGAGAGAATAAAGTATGAACACATGGCAGCAGTGAAGTGGCACAGCACGGCGTGGTAACAGAGTAGAAATATGAGTTCAGCAAGTATACGTGCACGGCTCCATAGGCTCACATCTGTATGACTGTCTACCAAGGACAATGGCAGCAGTCAGCGTACTCATACAGTCATAATTTGTGATAAGGAGTGCTACAAGGTAAGGTGCGACCTTGCTGGAGTGTATTTGCTGTCTGTCTGAAGGGAGCATAGTAGATGGATGATTCACTGTAAGGACATTAACCTACTATATAATGTTACTACTAGATGCTTGTGGGAAACATTTGTCTAGCAGACATAAACACACCCTTGAAACAGATCCTGCCTAATCGTATACAGAGCACTTCAGTGCACCTCAGCACATGCTATCTGTTTGATTGGCTGGGCAGCTGTCATTTCAACACAGTCATCTGCCTGAGTTCCTCTTGGACTGAGGCAGTGCATTCTGGTCTTGTACAGAGGGGTATACAGATGTCTCTGATTGCGAAGGGTGTATGGCCATTATGCTAGTTAAGTTTACATGACCTATGGCTCCATAACATGATGTATACTGCTGTAACAGCCTCACACACAAACATGACCACATTCAGGCTGGCACCACTTCCAATCATTGCACACAGGACCCACCAAGGCACATACATAATGCAAGCTGGTTGTATGTAGATTAAATACCTACCTATGTACTGATACACACTACAGATCACAGTACTTGATGCACACAATAAAAGTCATGTCTGCTAGTACAACATATAATGCTTGTTGATATCAGCAAGCCTCATTCTGGTCTGTCATTTGGGGGGGGCCATATCACCCGCTGCAAATAAAATGATGTAAAACACGAACTATGTCTAAGTTACAAAGTTTATCATATATATACCATATGGATATACACATGCACCATGTCGGGCTGAGTGAGATTAGAACCCATACCTATCTAGGCTTATACACTATAGATCACAATACCTATCGCATGTGCCATGGCTTATGTCTGATATTACATTGGTAGTATTAAGCTGGGTGACATCAGCAGGCCTTGTAGAAGAGGGCAGCTTGGAAGCCAGCAACAAGTTACAATCCCAAAAAGAGAATAACCACTGCTGCCGAATAGCCCATGAGGGCATGCACATTGTTTTGCAGGGGTATATATATATATATATATATATATATATATATATATATATATATATATATATACATATATATATATATATATATATATATATATATATATACATATATATATATACACACACACACACACACACACACACACACACACACACACACACACACTCACACACACACACCAGAGATTAGAACCCCTACCTATCTATGGTTACACACTATAGATGATAGTATTTATCGCATGCACCACAGCTTATGTCTGATATTACACTGTCAGCTGGTAGTTTTAAGGTGGCTGACATCATCAGGCCTTGTAGAACAGGGTAATTTGTAAGCCAACAGCAAGTTACAGGGCCAAAAAGTGCATAACCATAACTGCTGGATAGCCCATGAGGGCATCTGTATTGTTTTACAGGGACACACACACACACACACACACACACACACACACACACACACACACACACACACACACACACACACACACCAAGTGGACTACAGTGAGATTAGAACCCTTACTTATCTAGGGTTATACACTATATATGGCAGTACTTATTGCATGTTCCACAGGTTAAGTCTGTTGTATATGTGATTGCAAGCACAGTACTTGTGCATTACACAAACTAGACTTGTGGTGACCAACATCTGTGGCCTGTAGAGTAATATTGGTTTGTACTGTTATCTGCATCCAGTATCCTAGCTATGAGATAACTGTTGTTATCCTAGCTATGTGTGTACAGTTACCAGTATGCTCATATGTGGCTGCTTGCAGTTAGGCAAAACTGTGGGCAGGGACAATGTGCTCTGTCCATACTTGTATTGACACTATTATACCTTACACCACCTGTTCACCTGTGTCTGTTAACGTGATGGCATCCAGCATGCATAGGAGTCTGTAGGTAAGTGGATTATGTACTGTTGAGCCCTTAGTTTGGATCCTTTGAGCAACATTATGGCTGTGTGATAGTGCAGTTTACCCACCATTTTTAGGGTATGTTGGACAAGGCAAATTTCCACACACATATTTCTGTATATAACTGGGATGTATATATAAATGTAGCTATGTGTGTGTGTGTGTGTGTGTGATATGTATGTGTGTTATGTAGTTATATGAGGGGACTCTATGTATCATTTTAATACATATAGCTATATATATATATATATATATATATATATATATATATATATATATATATATCAGTCTATATCTATTTGACCATACATAGTGATAGATATATTATGCATGTGAGAGAGAGAGATACTGACAGACATTTATATATAACATGTCATTCTGATGAAGGGCCAACAGAATTGTGCTAATTTTTACTAAGTGTATGGGCATGACCAATGGGACTATCAGTACTTATAACGTGACTCCAGGCCACACGTACATGTATTTCAGTCCAGGATTTTGTATGTTACAGACATTAACATCCGCTCCTGTCTCTGCAGTACTGCACTTCATTCAAAATGTCCACAGCATTCCCCAGCTGTCTGCTGTACTAAACATGTGACTGACATTGGTAATGTTACACCACCAACAGACTCAAAGTCTGCATACCTCTCAAATGTCCTGATTTTCACAGACTGCCCAGAGTTTTGTTTCATATGTTTGGTCTGTTCCTCACACATTTGTAGTCTTCTGGTGCTTTACTGAATGTTGACATCAATACATTGCATTCACTACAGACAAACAGTTGTGTGTTAGACTTTATATCCATCAGAAAATATGTACTACTGCAACACCTTTAATTCAAGCAACTGTCTAGGTTTATATGACCAATATTTAAACTCTGTCCCTATGTTTGGGCCTTTGTTCCCCCAATCTTTCTGGCTTAGTCCAGATTTCTTGCACCAAGAGGTTGGGAGGTATGACATTCTATAAAAACACCAACATACAAAACACCTGACATGCAAAAGATGTGAATAACTTCAGATTAGAGCCATCAACACCATCAACCATGCTAGCTTCCCTAGTTCACTGAGCCACTCAGGTCACCAGACAGAGATGAGTCATCACACAGTCAACAGCATTAATATGTATACATCGTTATTGTGTATGAGGAGAGACATACAATGGTGTGAGCAATATCTGTGTTACAGCCCTGAGATTGCCTGATCCACTGATATACCATAGCTGATTTTCTGTTAAAGTGGTTATATGGGTTCACTGCTGTGTTGGGGGTGGGGGAACAACAGCACATGACCAGCTTGGGTAAACAGTAGTCAAAATATCATGTGTGTTTACTGTTTAACATCTCCCTTGCCTGAAGTTGTGAATATTCCAACTATGAGGCCTAGTGAAAATTAAGGAACACATACTATTGGACTAGGTATCAGTTTTCCCATGTGGATGTTAACTCTGACCAAATAGCCCACTATATTTCCTTGCATAACAGCAGCAGATCCATACATATGATGCACTATAGTAATCCTTACAATTACTGTGTAGGTTAGAGACTTACCTTGAGAATGCAGCATTTGACAGAACTGTAGTTCAGGACTGACTGTGTGATGCAAGCAGTACACAGCCAAAACATGGATATGTACAGGTTGTGTGGGTTGCCTGGCATCAGTTATTTTACTATATGTATGTGAGTAGAGGTAAGGTGTCAGTCCCTAGGGTCCTAGGCTGTCAGTGAATGTCCTATGTGTTGTCTCTTAGCCAATGCCAGGATGTACTGGGCATGCCTACATCTGCCTACAGGGACATCATCAGGGGGCTCCATCTCTGAGTCCTCCTATGAGTGTGGCTGTGGTGAACTATGCACTGGTAGGGGGATGTGTATCCCTTCATACTTCTCAACCTGGAAACATCAAAAATCTGGACAAGAGCCATGAAAAATAGGTGCAAATCTGTACACTGATTAATGTAAAATTTGCATACATAATTACACAACCCTGCCCACTCCAATGGAATTGTGGGATACCAACTTTCAAACACAAAATACATATTCAACTGGGACTCTGGTGCAGAAATGCATCCATACAAAGCCATGCACATATTGATGGATGTAGAAAATATGTGTCACAGCCTGTATGTGTGCACATATATCTTGCAAATACACCCACTGTAGCAGTGACTCAATAGCTCAGTCTGTTAAATGCCTTGCATACAGTACATTTTGCCACATACAGTCCTGGGTTCAAATCCAGTGTTATATTGCATTTCAATTACATTATTGTGAAAACAGCAATTAATGAATGACTCATGCACTCATTATCCACACAAGCATTGCAAATTAAATAACTGCTTTTCACTGCTGGAAGTCACAGGCCTGCAGGTACAGACACACATAACATATCCCTATAGTATTACTATATGTCGCCTAGTACTCTGTTATTGACACAGTGCCAAACATACGTACCTTAAACAAATGGCTGTAATTGGAGTGTAAAGGGTACTCTCACCCTTGCTCTGCCTCTGCAACAAGACTGACACAGCTGACACAGATACACATACAGCTTGTTGTCCTCCAAAGTGTTCACACTGTCTGCCTATGTCTATTACCTGCAACAGCAGCTGCAGCCTGTGGTATACACAGCTCTATGTAAAGTTTTCTGCTACAGACCTACCTTCTGCAATGATTAAGTCTCCTCACTCCAGTAATGTCCATCTCAACAACTAAGAAAGGGGCCCTGCTCAACATGAAGGCTTTATATATTGCACAATGGTTGCATGTCATTGGCTAATGATAGCGCAACTCAGCTGTTTTGGCTGCAATTAGCATATCAGTCACAAATTGGTTTAGAGGCAATTACCTGCAAATGAGATTAATGTTAAAATGCAAGCAGCTGGCTATGGGCAAAGATTCTGTATGATACATTCCTCACACAGAGCACACCTTTGTAAAACAGTACTAGTAGTACATTTCAACAGAGGAGTACTGCTGTCCACCAGGTGTGTAACAGTTTATTTTTGTATAACTGGATGCAGATGGGAGGCTGGAGATATGGGGAATAGGGAGTACAGCAGTAAACTGACTCTGAAGATGCCCTATGTGGGTGAAAGCACTTAGTCAGTTAAATATTATAGTCAAATAAAGTCTTAGTGGTTTTACCTTGGTAACACCAGTGTTTTTTATATTATTAGTACAGCAGTAAGCCTGTCTTAGACCTGTGGTAATGACATGTCATTGATACCCTGCTGTCTTACACATACAGGGGACATACAATATATCAGGGTTCTATTGTCTTCTGTCATTGTGGCACACTGGTGTTGGACTGTCCCAATATAGCGGTCTTAATAACGCACTGCTATTTGTCTGGCACTGGTCTTATGACATATTATTGGGTGGCTGGCCTTAAGGGGTATACCACAGTGGACTGGAGTGTTGGGTGTATGATCATACAGCAGAATCTCTCATGGCACACAGGGAGCTACCTCAGTAATGGTACCAGCTTGGTTGTATCCACACACGTCGTATGTTGTCACACTATGGGGTATGACATGTGTGAGCAAGAAGTGGATAATGATGGCCATTTTGTTCTTGTTGTATCAGTACATAGTGGACATCCATGTATTTGATCTTGTAATATGTTTACCTTTTTGTGTGTTTCAGGACTAATGTATAGGAGATGGGATGCCCCCTTCTCAGATGCGGAGAATAAACTAATACTTCAAGGACTACGGCAGCATCATCACATCCTCCTAACCAGGGAGAGCCATAACAGGGCACAGCAGGCTGCATTGTGGGCAACCTTGTCTGGGATGTGAATGAGACTGGCCACCAGGACAGGACATATGAGCAGGTTTGACATCGAGCTACAGAGATAGTGAATGCTGCAGGATGAAGGGCAGCTGATGTAGCTGGGAATCATGCTATCACCAGTGGAGGGCCAGCAACAGAACAACCACTCACGGCCACTGAGGATCTCCTGGTGAACCTAGGGACACACGACAGCTCCCAGGCATCTATCACATCATACATCATGGAAGTGGGTGCCACAGTGTCCACAGCAGAGGAGCATGCAGGTAAGCCTACTGTGATCACCATTGTAATACCGTAGCAGTCATTCCGTCAGGCTGTACATAGTTTTATGTGGGTGTCAGGTCTATGTGCTGTGGAGTGGTATAGCTCAGTTGTACACTCATCTTCAGAATGTCAGCAATACATCATGTAACACAGTAGCTATTATACAAGTGCAATACATGCAGGTATCACCTTGCTGTGCTGCAACATGTGGTGGTACTGAAATTACCTCACCCTCACCTTTTTACAGGTCTATCAGGAGTTGTCCAAAGCCAGGTCATGCTTCTGGTAAGCTTGATACTGTCTCGTTATGGAACATATATATGCTGTTAAGGATAAGGGTCAGGATAATTCCCTAAGGTAATGCTGTCCATAGCTAGAGTAGAATGTTTGTATGTTTCAGTCTGGAACAGTTACCTAAGTTTACTAGAATGGGTACTTACAGGAGTGTATGTGAACAAGCAGAAACACTTTTGCATTTATAGTTCAGAGCAAACAATCCTCCTGGTGTACCTGAGGCAATTAATCCAACATGCCTTGTACATACTGAAAAGTCGATGGTACATACTTTAGGCATTGAAACTTGTATTTGTATATATTTGTTAGGATAGGTGTACTGGGTTTTATGTGTTGTTTTATCAGGTATAGTGTCATACTGCATATCTAAAAGGTACATTGCACTGGCCAAGTATCATGTGATTTACCCGACGTGCTTATTATAAAGGCCTTGAGTCGAATGTGTATTTTGTTATGAGGAAGTCTGTTGTGCATGAAAGCAGAGATGAGAAGATGTGAGACTGGTAATGCAGTTGTGGATCCTCATTATTATGACTCTTTGTGGATTTTCCATACATAATAGTGCAGGCAGTAATGTACTGTTTTTGTCTTGGTTTCCACAGGTGATGGGGGGTTGGTGTCTCTCCCTCGCACAACCTGATGTCAGTGTCTCTTAGGATTCCGATGATGATGGTGGCCACAGTAAGGCACAAGTGGGGTTGTCGGGGGCTGAATCTGTTCCAGAGGTTGACATCCCTCTTCTGCCTCTATTGTCACCACACACAGTCAGTATGCTTACACATACCCAGTCCCCACAGGCCTCAAATATGGGACAGTCAGAGGGTGGAGACATTGAAGAGACCAGTGTGGCAACTATGGCTTTAGTGAGTGTAGACACTGGCCATAACCAGAGAGCTGGTGAGGTTCCCACATAGGAAGATTGACAGAGGTCCTCATAGGAGGACAGCTGTCTGTCCACCACCTTTTGCAGGTGTCACATCACGAGTCACTCGGCATATGTTTCGGGCCATTATGGAGGCACAAGCACATTCTGATTGGAACACCAGACTTATGTTTAGGGTTATGGATGCAGCACAATCTGACATCCGTGACTGCCTCCACTGCACTTGGGACACACTGGATTGGTTCACTGATGCAGTGGACAGACAGTTGGCTGAGACAGTGTCTGTCCTGGACCACACACACATTGCCTGTGCTGGCACGTGTGGTTGGAGATGGGTGTCGGAGCCATGGAAGTAGGTCACAACACCATCTGCTGATACTCCACATGGCCATGCACAGTTACATTCCTGTAGTGGCAGTACATCCAGCTCTACAGAGGGGAGTGTGCTGTCCAAACCACAATATGGCAGGCCATGGCCATGTGGTCCTGGGCAGTCCCATGGGGGGCACGGTCCCAGCAGACAGCATTCACAGTCTGGTACTAGCACTGCATCTGACCTTGGGCATGGTGGTGCCAGTGCAAATCCTGGCAGAGACAGTTCTGGAGACCGAGAACTGTCAAGTCTACCATGTACGGCCCACAGTTGTCCAACATACACATGTGTAGGGCTAGCACTGAGCTTTACTGTGTACACGCACACACTCACACACCACTGTCACATGCAGGTCACTTACAGACACACATGGCACCTCTCCATGGTCCATCTAACCGGGTCCCCTTTTGGGCCAGCCTAGGCTTCCAGCACCTCCACACATCACCCTCTGCAAGTGATGACACCTGTGCTACATCCCTGTCATCCTTCCCATCAATGCAGGGGAATGAAGCTATGTGTCTGATGCACAGGGTGACTATATTACTTGACATGTACTTGTGTAATGCAGTATTGTTGGTAGTCACCAACATACACTGTATGCTGGCATGTGTCATCAGTATGCAACATACCTTTGTGGACCTTATGTTGAATGATGTTCTACTGGCGGTATTGTTACACTATGTGTATATTTTTGTGCCAGGAGTCTGAGGGGATAACCAATGGTCAAGTGGTGACAGTGAAGTGGCACAGCATGGCATGGTGGCACCGCAGAAATATGACTTCAGCAAGGTACAGCAATATACATGCATGGCTCCAGTTCTCATCTGTATGGCAGTCAAACAAGGACAATGGCAGCGGTCAGCGTACTCATGCATTCATAGTTTGTGATAAGGCCTGCTACAGGGCAAGGTGTGACCTTGCTGGAGTCCAAATTCTGCCTATCTGTAGGGAGCATAGTAAATTGATGACTCACTGTAAAGACATTAACCTACACTGTAACATGTCAGTACTACATGCTTGTGGGAGACATTTGTCTAGTGGACATAAACACACCCCTGAAACAAACCCTGCCTATTGGTACACAGAGCACCTCAGTGCATCTCAGCACATGCTATCTGTTTTATTTGTTGGGAGGCTGTCATCTCAACATACAGTGTCTGCCTAAGTCCCTCTTGGACTGGGGCAAGATGTGCTGGTCCTGTAACGAGGGATATACAGATGTCTCTGATTGTGAGGGCTGTATGGCCATTATGCTAGTTACGTTTCCGTGCCCTATGGCTCCATAACATGATGTGTACTGCTGTAACAGCCTCACACACAAACATGGCCACATTCAGGCTAGTACCACTTCCACTCACTGTATACAGGATATGCTAAGGCACACACACACATACTGCAAGTTGGCTGTATATAGATTAGAACACTTACCACCAATGTACTGGTACACACTATAGATCACAGTACCTGATGCAGAGAACACAACTCATGTCTGCTAGTACTGTCAATTTAGAACATATAATGCTTGTTGATATCAACATATAATATTTGTTGATATCAGCAAGCCTTGTTGTGGTCAGTCATTGGTGGTTGGGGGGGGGCACAACACCCACTACAAATAAAATGATGCAAAACCCTAACTATGTCTACTTTACAGAGGTTATCATATGTATGTCATATGGATATACACATGTACCATGTAGGGCAGAGAAAGATTACAACCCCTACCTATCTAGGCTTATACACTATAGATCACAGTATTTATTGCACATCCATGGCTTTTACACTGTCAGCTAGTAGTGTTAAAGTGGCTGACATTATGGCTTAAGTCTTGCTACTACACTGTCAGCTGGTAGTGTTAAGGTGGCTGACATTAACAGGCCTTGTAGAATAGGGCAGTGTGGAAGCCAGCAGCAAGTTACAGGGCCAAAAATTGCATAACCATTGCAGGTGGATAGCCCATAAGGGTATGGCAGTTGTTTTGCAGGGACACACATATACACACACACACACACACACACACACACACACACACACACACACACACACACACACTAGCCTGGAGTGAGATTAGAACCTCTACCTATCTAGTATTACACACTATAGATCACAGTATTTATTGCATACACCATGGCTTAAGTCTTTCTACTGCATTTTCTGCTGGTAGTGTTAAGGAGGCTGACATCATCTAGCCTTGTAGAAGAGGACAGTATGGAAGCCAGCAGCAAGTTACAGTGCCAAAAAGTGCATAACCATTGCAGGTGGATAGCCCATGTTGGCAAGGCAGTTGCTTTGCAGGGGTATATATACACACACACACACACACACACACACACACACACACACACACACACACACACACACGCGCGCGCACACCAAGTAGTCCGGAATAAGACTAGAACCCCTTACCTTTCTAGTATTACACACTATAGATCACAGTTTTTATTGCATGCGCCACGGCTTAAGTCTTGCATTTACACTGTTAGGTGGTAGTGTAAAGCTGGCTGACATAATCAGGCCTTGTAGAATAGGGCAGTGTGGAAGCCAGCAGCAAGTTACAGGGCCAAAAAGTGCATAACCATTGCTACTGGATAGCACATGAGGTCATGTCCCTTGTTTTGCAGGGGTATATACACACTCACCAAGTGGGTTGCAGTGCGATTAAAATCCCTACCTATCTAGGCTTACATGCTCTAGATCACAGCACTTATCGCATGTGCCACAAGTTACGTCTGTTGTATATGTGATTGCAGGCACAGTACTTGTGCATTACACAAACAAGACTTGTACTGAATAGCATCTGTGGCCTGCAGAATGATATTGGTTCATACTGTTATCTGCATCTAGTATTCTAGCAGTGAGATAACTGATGTTATCCTAGCTATGTGTGTACAGTTACCAGTATGGCCATATGTGGCTGCTTGCAGTTAGACAGGTGACACTGTGGGCATGGACATTGTGCCCTGTCCATACATGCATTGACATCATTATACATTACACCACCTGCTCACCTGTGTCTGTCTACATAGTGACATCTAACAGGCATAGGGATTTATAGGTAAGTGTATTATGTACTGTTGCACCCTTAGTTTGGATCCCTTGAGCAACTTTATGGCTGTGTGATAGTGCCGTTTAATCACCATTATTAGGGTTTGTTGGACAATGCCGACATCCACACACATATTTCTGTATGTAACAGGGATGTATATATAAATGTAGCTGTGTGTGTGTGTGTGTGTGTGTGTGTGTGTGTGTGTGTGTGTGTGTGTGTGTGTGTGTGTGTGTGTGTATGATATGTATATGTTTTCTGTAGACATATGGGGGGGGGTCTATGTATCATTTTAATATATATAACTATATATATCTGTTTGACACTACATAGTGATAGATATACTATGCATGTGAGAGAGAGATACTGACAGACGGATATGTATACATATATATTTCTGTATGTATAGACATTTATACATAATAGGTCATTTCAATGAAGGGCCAACAGAATTGCCCTCATTTTTACTAAGTGTACGGGCATGCTCAGTGGGGCTGTCAGTACATATGGCCACACCTACCTGTATTCCAGTCCCAGACTTTGTATGTTACAGACATTAACATCTTCTCCTGTCTCTGCAGTACTGCACTTGAATCAAAATGTCTGCAGCATTCTCCAGCTGTCTGCTGTACTACATATGTGACTGAGGTTGGTAATGTTACACCACCAACAGATTGACAGTCTGCATACCTTTCAACTGTCCTGATTTTCACAGAATGTCCAGAGTTTTGCCTCACATGTTTGGTCTGTTCCTCACACATTTGTGGTCTTCTGGTGCTTTACTGAATGTTGACATCAAAACATTCTACTAACTACAGACAAACAATTGTGTGTCAGACTTTATATCCATTAGAAAATATGTACTATTGCAACGCCTTTAATTCCAGCAACTGTCTAGGTTTACATAACCAATATTTAAACTCTGTCCCTATGTTTGGGACTTTGTCCCCCAATCTTTCTGTCTTTGTCCAGATTTCTTGCACTAAGGAGATGGGAGGTATGACATACTGTGAAAACACCAACATACTACTACCTCACATGCAAAAGTGAGTAATTCCAGATTAGAACCATCAATACCATCACCCGTGTTAGCTTCCCTAGTCCACTGAGGTACACAGGTTGCAAGACAGAGAGGAGTCATCCATCACACAATCAACAGTACATTGTTATCCTGCATGAAGAGAGACATACAATGTGTGAGCACTCTCTATGTTATAATCCTGAGATTGCCTGGTCTACTGCTATACCATAGCTGATTTTCTGTTAAAGAGGTTATATGGGTACACCACTGACTTGGGTTGGGGGAACAACAGCACATGATCAGCTTGGGTAGACAGTAGTCCAAATATCATGTGTGCCCAATGTTTAAAATCTCCCTTGCCTGGTGTTGTAAATATTCCAACCATGAGACCTAGTGAAAATTAAGGAACACATACTATTGGACTGTGTATCTGTTGTTTCATGTGGACGTTAACTCTGACCAAATAGCCCACTATATTTCCTTGCATAACAGCAGCAGATCCATACATAAGATACCTTATTATAGTAATCCTTACAATTAGTGTGTAGGTTAGAGACTTACCTTGAGAATGCAGCAGTTGACAGAACTGTAGTTCAGGGCTGACTCTGTGTGATGCAAGTGGTACACAGCCAAAACATGGATAGGTACAGGCTGTGTGGGTTGCCTGGCATCAGTTATTTTAACATATGTATGTGAGTAGGAGTAATGTGCTATGCGTTGTCTCTTAGCCAGTGCCAGGAAGTACTGGCCATGCCTATACATCTGCCTACAGGGACATTATCAGGGGGGCTACTCCTCTGAGTCCTCCTGTGAGAGTGGCTGTGGTGACCTAGGCACTGGTGTGGGCTGTGTGTCCCTTCCATGTGCTGATCCTCTTGCAGCTGCTTCCGCAGGATCATATTGTGTAGCATGACAAATACTATGAACATACATGCACATGTGGCTGGAGAGTACTGCCGGGTTCCACTAGACATATCAAGGCACTGGAACCGTGACTTCAGCAACCCAAGCACATGTCCTTTGATGTTCCTAGTTTGTGCATGTGCCTCATTATGGCGTTTTTCCGTGGGTGTGTGTGTGTGCATTTTTGATGGGTCCCATCATCCATGGTTCCAGTGCATAGCCAGCACCCCCCACTAAATGGCCATGTGGGATGTCTCCTCTAGCAAACATCTAGTGCAGCTGTGATGCATGCCAGATATGGGAGCCATGATAGCTACCAGGGCTGCCAGCACACACAATAATAATAATGCCCTGGGTATTGCACACGACCTGGCAGTTGATGGAGTGGTACCCCTTGCAGTTGACGTAGATTCTACCGTCCTCACTGGGTGGTACCTTGATGTGTGCATGCATGCAGTCTATGGCACCCAGTACCTGAGGATAGTGTGCTACATGGTAGAAGTGTTGCATATTGCTGCCCCTCACCTCAGGGGTGAGGGGGAAATATATGTGCTCAGTGGAATGTGGTAGCATGGCATCCAGGAACTGGTGGAGTACCTTGGATGCTGATGCCTTTGAGACTCCCATCATGTCCCCAGTTGGTCTTTGGAAGGTACCTGTGGCTGTTATCCAAAGGGCTACACATACCTTTATTTCCAGTGATATGGGTTCCCCTCTGTTGGCTCTGGGCATGAGTTGAGGGTGGCAGAGCTCAGTGAGTTCTTGTAGTATGTCCCGGTCCACCCTGTAGCACTCTAAATCTCTAGCTCATGTAGCTCCTGGAAGGTTACCCTGGGCCTGAAAACACTCCTCCTTCTCTGCCTAGGTCTATTTTCAGCAGCAGCATTGACTTCAGCATCTAACACATACAGATGTAGAAGACCTGCAGCAGCCCATAGCATTCTGTCAGTTAAAGTTCCCAAGTCTGTACTCCAATGGTGCAGAGTATGTGGGAAAAATCAGATTGCAGGGTGTATGCATACTTTATAGTGCTCTACTATTGGTGCTGCCTGTGTGATTGGCTACCTATGATGCATTGCACCTGCCTAATATTATCATTGACATCATTTAATGGCCATAGTTGAAGTTAAGCAAGGATCAACACTAATTAATACATCACTGACCTTTTAGATACTCTGAGCACTGCGGTGCACTGCACAAATGTGCGCCCATAGGTAAACATTGCTTAGCAGTCAGTGCACACACACCTCAAACTTTCACACTCAGCACAGCAGAAACAGGCACAGCTAAGCTCCAATCAGGTTAGAAGTTATTGGACACGCCCTATCTTGATGTCAGCTACTTCCTGTGTGGACACTAACTCGGTTTTCTGCCTACATGGAGGGGATATGCAGACATAGTTACTCCATTATGTTATTCAGTAACTCCACCTCATTTGCATAGGGATCCATGCTCACAACCTGGATACTACACACTTCCAAGCCCTTCCAAATTAGCAAAAGCACCAATGCAGCATTGTAGATACTGCATGCAGGGCCCTGTAATACAATTCTGTCTCATGATATTAATATTTGATTTTTCCACTTTTTTTTTAATAAGTCATGTTTGTACACTGTGGCACGCCATGCAAACTTGCCAAGATTAAAAAAATATATATTATTTTAACATATTTAGTGTAACTTTTGGAACACACAGAGGATGGTTTTGCTCAGATCTGTGTGTGCTATGCCATTTCTGTCTATCTACCTACATTTTTATAGCCACTTTTGTCTGTCTACAGTCCTGTACACAGAATTTTTCCATGTACACTACAGACACTGACATGAAGTCTGCAGGGCTGCCTATCTTGATCGCTCTACCTGCCTCATTTGCATGAGAGTCACCTTCTTATGAGGTGCTTTTTATGCCATGGAAGTTTCTGTTTTGGCACGCTTGTATGTGCTGCTCAGCAGCACTTCCTGAATCTAAAAATGTTCACACCCATGTTAGCAGTTCGGTGTGATGCCTACATGGAAAAAAATTGTGTCGGCTTTATTAAATTCCCACCAAAGAAGAGTGACAACTTTGCAAAAAAAAAAAAAAAAACAGAGACAAGCTGTTTTCAGAAAAGTATTCAAAGTTGGTTTTGCTGATTCCTGGTACTTCTTCTGGTCCCTCATTACCACAATCAGCAACACCAACCTAGAATGTTTTTCTGAAATAAGCTTGTCTGTGTTTGTTTTGCAAAGAATTTACTCTTCTTCCTTATTTTTTACTTTTTAGATTTACTCAATAAAAATAATTATTTATTAAAAAAATCTTTTTTATATTTTTATTAACTAGTAATATGGATGAAACTCTAATGTCTGGCATTACTCACTGATTGCAAGAGTCCATGAGTTACTAGAGTCACAGCACATATAAGGGACAACAGCAAGCATTGTATGTTACATCAGGGACAGCTGACAGAGATGGGGATGTATCTGTGTGGGTGGGGGCTTGGTGATAAAGCTGGAAGGAACACTAGGCAACATGACAAAGATTTTTAATGTATTACTTAGACTCACATAAAAAGTTAATAGAGCAAGAACATGGATCGAAATGCACTTTGTAAACAGTAAGAAAAATGAAAGTCTAGTGTCTGGCAATATTCTAATCATGTGTGATGTATGAGGGGGGGCAGGGAAAATATGAGTATTCATCAAGGATTTTTTCAACTTAGGGACAGGTAAGGTGTGTGTGTGTGTGTGTGTGTGTGTGTGTGTGTGTGTGTGTGTGTGTGTGTGTGTGTGTGTGTGTGTGTGTATGTGTGGGTGGGTGTGTGCTTGACTATTATGTATGGTGGAGACAGAATGAGGGACGGTGCCTGTATCAACGTAATATAATGTTCACAACTGCATGAAATTGTTGATTTGGACTCACTATAGTTCAGGGTGATTCAGAGACCTGCAAGTTAGAAGATAATGAGGCCTTTTCCTCATTGCGATTATTATGTCTCTGAATCGCATTTTTCAACATTATGTAAACATTCCAATTTACCATAAGTTCTTACTACTGGTGGCTGGTTTCTTTCAGAATATCTGGGTATATCTGTTAGGTTGAGTAATGTATTTTGTCAGCTAACTGCAACAGGAGCAGTGTGAAATCTTTTTGTGTTTTGTGAACATGAAAAGTACAACTTACAGGACAAGAATGACATTCTTTTCAAGGAAACATTTTACAATAAAGCTAAAGGAATTTAACTAAAGGTAGGCAAAGGACTATGTTTTTTTTGTATATACTGTGCTTTAAAGGCCCTGTACAGTTTAATGTCTGAGTTACACAGCTACTTGAAGTAATAGCACGGTCTGCGCAAAGGTTTGCAACTCCTTTTTTACATATCTTCCTGAGATATAACTGCTGTGGCAATTACAATATCTACTGATGCAGAAAGAGAAAGCTAACTGGCAGCATTGGCCCTTGACATGACATTTGAGGTCAAAGAAGCAAATCATTATGTTTGGTTGATGCTAATGATTTCTCTACTAAACAAACAGTGCAGAATACATAAATGTTGCTGCATTTTGTTTAAGAGTGCTCTCTAATTATTTGGATTTCCTGATGATGGTTACTAATATCCCTCAAACACTGGAATATCAAAACATAATCAAGTTCTTTCTTGTCTAGTGAACAATGAAATAAAGGCAATCATATTAATGCATATGTTTACCAATATTCTTAGAAGAAATAAATGCACCAAATAAAAGTGTACTCAGTGCATAGTTAAGCAAGTAATAATGCCGAACAGGGTGAGTAGTCCTGTGTAAATAATGCCCACTTGGGCTGTTATGAGGCCTGACACCACACACATACACACACACCACACACACACACACACACACACACACACACACACACACACACACACACATGCTCACACAAAGCCATACCTCTTACTTGTGCCTCTTATTTTCCCTTTCCCTTGTAAAACATAAATGACTACAGTCAGTCAATAATGCCAGACATTAGGGTTTCATTCTTATTATTGTTCATAAAATGCATTGTGATACAAGATTTGTTGTTCAATTAACTCTTTAATTGGATTAGATTAATATTTAGAAAGACTCCCTGGTGTTGTGTAATGTTCTCTTGTGGCTTTGCCAGAAGTCTTGACAATAGCCTTCAGAAGTCATGGATCCTTACAATCAGTCGTGCCAGACATCAGAGTTTCATACTTCATTCTAATTTGCTGCTTCTTGCTGTATAACCTGTTGCTCTGTTAACATTTACATTGAATTTTGTATGATTTTAAATCTTTCCCTGGTGTCTACTGTCCCCATCCCCCCATATTTCAACCACTGGTCATTAGTCGAGGCATATTTGAAAGGAGTGTCCCCTTCACTTTTAGACACACACACACACACACACACACACACACTGGACAACACTCATACATCTGCATGCACTCATACGTACAGACACACATCACACACACACACACACACACACACACACACACACACACACACACACACACACACACACACACACACACACACAAATGCATGCACTCTCCAACACTTCCTGTCTGCTGAAGTTTGTGGCACTCGTTTCTAACGGAACCTCACTCAATGAAAAAACTGGTGAACAGGAGCTTGTGAGCAAATTAATTTTTGCAGCTATGAGTTGCTTGGCTGCATAAATCACTTACTGCAGGCATTTCCAGGGGAGAGCACATGGTTAAATATTAAATGCCTCACCTCGCAATGCCTCATTAGCGATTGCAGTAGGCCTTAGAGACAGCTCACCATGGTGCTGCACCTCTTTAATAAGTACTGTGGTAGGACTGTCTATGAATTAGAAAAAGCGTCTGCCAGTGGTAAAAAGGGCTTACAACTGGTGGTAACATTTCTAAATCCTGGTTATTAAGTTATGACTAAGATGACAACAGCTAATAGTCATACAATAATTTCAAACTAGAATAGTAACTAAAAAAGTAAGCATGCAATACTTAGTGGTTGCAGCATTACCAGGAGTTTGAGATCTAAAGAGGTCTTATGAAAATAATAGTAGGAACAAGACTGGATGGAAGAATTAGATGCAGGTATTTATTGAGAAGTGCAGCAAGGTATTAACATTTTGCTTTGCTATTTAAGTTTTATAAGAGCATATCCAAGAGAAGGCTAGATGATTTTTATTGCATAAAGAATGTTGGGAAAGATTATCTTCTGAGGTCTGAGGAGTTGAGTTCCGTAGTTTATCTATGCAACACAGGTAATAGGCGGTACCAAACTGGTTGTCTGCTTTAGTTTCAGAATTTGATTTTGGGGTGGTGATCTGAGATCTTTTGTTGGGGTGCATTTGGTGAGCATTTTTTTAGTTGCTGGGCATTTGCCTTGGTAGCACAGTATGCCAAAAGCTGCTTGGAACTGATGAAATATTAAAATTATGTTGAATTCTAGTTGGTGTGTTTGCTGTAGTGCAAGGCAGTAGTGTGCATTACTGGAAAGGATGGCTGCATCCTTGGTAATGTTGAAGCACTTACTTTGTTTAGGAGTGTTTTTGAATGTTGGTTAGAAAAGGAAAGGCATACAGTAGATCTGAAAGGAGCAGAGTTTGTGCAGACCGTTACTGTTCTTGTGGGGTGAGATAATGTAATGCTTAATGTTGTGCAATGTATTTAGTTTTTAATTAGTGTTGCAGTTAGTATATTAGACAAGTTTTAGTTTATTGTCCTGTCATAACACCAAGATGTTTTTTGATGAACCTGTTCTAGTACTGTTTTGTTCTTAGAGGTAACAGTGTTCTGAGTAGGTATTCTGTTATGCAAACATTTGGAATAAAAACATTAGTTTACTTTAATTGGCATTTAATATCATTTGTGTGCTTGACAGCCATTCCTCTAGATTAGAAAGTGTAAGCTGTATTAGTTCTTGAAGCTACAGAACTATGGAAAACAGCAAATTAATAAATAGTCATCAACATATTGTATACTGATACAGTTATTGGCAATGTGTACATATTATTAATAGATATATTAAAAAAAGGAAGACCAAGAGTGGATCCTTGTTGGACATCCATCAAGTTGTTGAGAAAAGTGGAATAGGTAACTTTCCACTTGACTGACTGGCTTGCAGTCAGAAAGATGGCTTTCTGATCCAGTTTTGGCATGAGAAGCTTAGACTTAGGTTGGACAGCGTTTTGAGAACAAATTCATGTGATAAAGTATTAAAGCTTTAGAAAGATCCAGGAGAATGAAGCAATGAGGAGCTGTTCATTTAGGTGGGTGTATACTGTCCTTAGGAAAGCTGAGTTTGCTGTGGCCTGGTCAGAGGCCAGCTGACTTGGGACATTATATTACTTTTGGTGAGAGAGCCTGATGGTTGTTAGTTTATATATTTTTCAATTACTTTGGAGAGGAGGAATAGTATTTCTATGGGTTTAAAGTTTGAGATGCAGCTGTCTTGTCCTGCTTTGTGGCTAGAGATGATATAAGCTTGCTTCTGTAGACTAGGTATTTACTGTTCATTTATGGCCTTGTTTATTAGAATAACAACTATTTAGGCAATGGAAATGACTGGCAGTTGAAGACACACAGGGAGGACGCTGTCAAGGGCTAGAGAAGTAGGTTTTAATTTAGATAAGAGATTTTTAAATATTTTGACAGATACTAAGTGGATGGTGAAGGTGCTGTGATGAGCTTTTGATTTTGGGGTTTTTAGAATGATGGTCAGATTAAATGTTGTTCTTAGAGAGACAGCAGCTTGGGTAACCTACTCATTCCTTTTACACGCTAAAGTCAGATCAGATTCTCATGGCAAGGGGCTTCTATTTGAGCTTTGACCTGGCTACAGTTATTTGTTTATGGAGTTCCAAGAGTTGTCTTTTACTGTTACATATTTGAAGAAGGTGGCAGTAGTTTTGTTTTTGTACAATATTGTTTCTGTATTTCTAAATGTTCTAATGTTTTTGGTGTGCCAGTAATGTGCAATCTACATTATTCCTTGAATCATAAAGTCTTTAATTTCAGTGGTAAGCCAGGGGGCAATGTAGGTTGGATTTGGACTTTTTTCTCTATATTCAGAACATGAAATTCAGACTCTGGAGACAGAGCTGATAAAGTAGGACACTGTATCATCAAGATAATATATATATGGAATATTTATATTGTAAACTCAACCAGCATGCTTTTGGAAAGTAGGAGGAAGCCAGCTATGACACAAGAAAAAAAAACACTCAGTGATGGACAAAACGTGCAGATTCCTCACCCGCATTGATCAGAAATCAGTTCTAAACACCAAATTGATCTGGGAGTTAATGCAGAGGATTAAGGCCATGAGCTATTAATGGTTTCCTGTGGTCTAGAGTTTGATTCCCACAGCCTCCATTTGCTTAACTGTGTGACACTGAGCAAGTCACTGAACCAGATAGTGCTCCAAGGCTGACACTAAAAAATGTCCATGTGGATTATTGCTCTATCCTAGTTAATAAGTAAAATAAAAATCATGGCCTATTGTGCTGTATGAGGTTTAATACATGTGTAGGAATTTAAAAAAATGGAGTAGTGTACAAAAACAAATATATCTTTATTTTGCTTGTCTTTTTTTCTGTTAGACCCAGACAGTGGTCAAATGTACAATAACTTAGATTCCATAGAAAGAACTGAAAAATTTCAGGAAGTTAGAGGTTTCAGTGTATCACAAATTTTGGGACATCCCCAGATAAATGCTCTGTGGGAGAGATTGGCTCAAAACTTGTCCAGGGCAACTGGATGCATTATTTCCATGGACACAGCCCTTTTCCTCTCAATCTCCTACCCTCCTAACCTCCGACCCTGAGGTTAATAATCTTGACCTGGAATTCAAATCCTAGTTAATTTAACTAGATGCAATGGTGAAAGTATATATTATTTCAGTCTGGTGAACACCTATGGCTGATTCAGCTAACTGCATTAGTAAGAGCATATAGCACCTTGGTCTGGTAAACATCAACAGTTGATTCAACTAATTGCAACTGTGAGAGCATACATCACCTTAGTCGGGTAAAAACTACGGCTAATTCAGCTAATTGTTGTGGTGAGAGCATATATCACCTCCATCTGTTGAACATCTATGGATACGTCCTTTAAAAATGCAGGAGTCTGGATCATGAAATATCAAATCCTGCTACACCATTGCTATTTTTGGGATGTCTCAGCTTCCATATACCTAAAAAGTATCACAGCCTCCCGTACTTGAATAGTATACTGGTGATGAAGAACCAATAAGCATCATTTAGGCCTTTACGGGTAATATCATTTTAATTCTTCCATCTTTATACCCTAATAGGAAACTCAGGCTCCTTGTTTAAATTTTGCTTTTGCCTACTCAGTATCCTTAGACCACTCAGATCCCAGCTTCAGTCTTCCTATAACTCATTAATGTTTGATTTGTTTTCTTCAGAATTTATTTATTGTGCTATATTTATGATTTTGGTTTTGTACTGAGTATTGCTTTTGCATTATTGTTGTTTGATTAATGCCTGAGACGTGATTGTTTAATAAAGTTAAAAAAAGAAATACAAAATGATGTGTTGGAGAAACAAAATACACTACACAACATACTACTACAAGCAATTTCTGAAAGGAAATGATGTATGGATTATGCAGAATTAGGTGACCTACAAACAAGCACTATAGAGAAAATATACAGAGAGAGGAAATGACAGTCTAATAAGAAAGGCATGTGCAGGAGAAAGCAGACATTATTCCGTTGTGCAAATGTCTAGAGTAGTAAGTATGACTCTGGGGAGTCTAGTTTTACAAGGTTACAAGACGGCATCTTTTCAGCAAAGGGCAGCAGAAAGGATACCAGACCTACACAGCAGACTAAAGGATTATAACTGACATAGTGACATTTTTTTAAGTATCTGAAAGGAATAAACAAAGTCAGAGAAGACAGCATCCTTCCTAAAAACTGATGTGAATAGGTCTGTGGAAATGTATCAGATGCAATATGTGGAATGGATTTGTATGTCTGACAGTACAGCACAAAGTCTAAAGGTTAGGCAATATTAATGAGCTTCACCCTGTAATCCTGGGAATTATTCTGCTAGTCTTCACTTGTATACTTTGTGATTTATAGCAACTCTCTTAACTAAATGCAGGCTCCCACATCATCCCTGAAAACAATCTCTTTGACCAGCATGTCATAGTTTCAAAATCATACATTGATAGATGGAGTGGGGGTTGGGAATGGGGAGACCCACCGACCTGCCTTCACAAGCAGATGGGGGAATTCAGATTTAATCACAATGATCACACTATTCTCTAACATCTCCCACAACTCTGTATTTTGAGGAAAGGTATTTTTTTCTCTCTCTGGCAGAAACCTTGATATATGTGTCTGCATTTTCATTCTTGTTAAGTAGCTATTTACACTGCACATCGCTAAGTGTTCTGTCACTCATATGTAATGATATTTAATTGTGGCTCTTAACAGGCCCAACTCTGTGCAAAGTACATGTATTCAACTTAGTTTGTCATTGTTGACACTGACAAACTGATTGTTTTTGTGCTGAAATAGCCTATTTACTCCGAAACACTTGGAAGCAGCTTTCTTTTAGCCTGTTTACTCTGAAATGCCCAGAAACAGCTTTCTTTTCTGAGATGCAGCACTTCTCTTGCATTAGTTATGTAATTTATAGGGGATACAGACAGTAATAGCCCATTTATGTAATGAGGGTGGGGGAGGGGTTCTGCAGCTCACAAAGAGTACTTTATTTTATGGATGTTTGAAATCATTGTTCCTTTAGAGGACACTGAATGCACTGCATCAGCATCAGTTACGTGGATAGCCACTGTACCTTATTCTTTGCCTATAACAAGGACTGTGAGACGATCTTAAATGTTTACAGCTATATTTACCAGTCTACATTTTAATGCTTTCTTTATTATTCTCTGTCATAATCTCCATTATTCTTCTTCTTCTGGCTTTTCCCGGTTAGGGGTCGCCACAGCGGAGCTCCAGTCCACTAATGATTGGCATTCGATTTTTATGGTGCCGAGGTGCCAGCCCGACGCCCAACCTTCAACGAAGGCACGCCCATTCACGCATGTCTTTCGAATGCCACTCAACCGTGGGGAGGACATGCAGACTCCACACAGAAGGTGCTCGAGCCGAGAATCGAATGGGAGAACCTCTTGCTGTGAGGTGACAATGCTACCGCTGCACCACCGCGGCTTAGTAACATTTTATTAACAATTTATTTATTCATTTATTGCTGTGACTAATACAAACAGTAAATATCAAGTATCAAAACAATTATCCCAGTTTGTTATATACTTTTGAAATCACCTAGTAGCACCCTGACTGAGTAGTGATGGCTTGTCTCTTGTTACCTCTATGGTTATTCTGTCCTAGTTAGCAAAAGCAGCTATCATCTAAAATGAATATAAAAAAGATAAGAATGTATATACTAGGCTAATGACCACCAGGGCCTTTAAAAGCCTAGCCACTCTACCCAAGCTATTTGTGTCCCTAGGTATCATGGGAATTTATTAGAATGGGTCCATGTTAGTTAGGAAGTTTCTAAAGGTTATATGTGCATGGGGAGGTATGTTAGTTTGGTCACTGTTACTGTCTGCCTCTGTCTAACAGAGACAAGGGTGCCAGAACCAGGATTCATTTCTGATTTCCCATGCATTGTTCAAGGTTACTTTCAAATAGGGTTGGCAATGGACTGTGCCTCAATTAGGGATAGAGTCTTCCTCATAATGTACTAAAAGGAATTTGAATAATTAGTGGAGTGAAGCAGCCAGGCATATTTATTTCTGAAAACACAAGGGATTTTTACTTTGCTGCTCATGTAATTTAGAACAAATTCTTCACAGTTTCATGACAGAAAATGTTGGGAGTCATCTACAGTAATGACACTAGAAAGAAAATGGTATTGTGGCCTATTGCTCAGTATTTGACTGTACTAACAACCTCACCCATCACTTAATGGGGAATAACAGAAACAGTATTTGTGTTTTAGTTGACTGGTCAAGCCATTCTAGACAAGCTCCATGAATGTTTTGAAGTACACTCTTTGTAGAAATGTTGGAACAGTGAGAATTGTACATCTTCATCATTATCATCATCAGCTTGCTTTTTTCCTTTTTCTACATGGGTTTGGGGTGTTTGTCACTTGTCACCATCTCTCCCTATTCAATCCCACTTTCTTACCATCTTTGACATTCATGTCTGTTTTCTCACACAGCCGATCTATCTTTGCTGGATGTCCTCATTTCCTTTTGCCTTCTTATTATCTGTCCAAACTCTTCTTCACCTGATTTTCTTCTGCTTTTCTGCACATGTGCCTGAACCACAGTAATCTGTTCTCTTTGATATTTTCTGCAACTGAAGCTACTTCGACTTCTGCTCTTATGTCCTCATTTTTCATCTGTCTCACAGTGTACATCCTACCACCCATCTCAGGCACTTTGTCTCCGTCATTTCTAGCTTCCTCAGCTGTTCTGCCCTTATTGCCCAGGTTTCTGTACCATATAGTAGTACTGTTCACTCCACTGCTTTGTACACCTTATTTATCAGATTCTTTGGCATTCTTCTGTCATACACCCTGACACTCTGTGCCAGTAGGCTGCAGCCCCTCTGATTTTAGTGTTGACATTCTCATTTAGGCTTCCCTTCTCTTCAACCACCCCTCCCAAATACCTGAAGCTGTTAACCTGTTCCACTGTTTTCCTTCTATCTCAATTTTCAGCTTCTTCTGATTTCCTCCATTTGCTGCCAGTGCAACCTACTTATCTGTACTCAGTTTCATCCCATGTGCTTTCAGTTTTACATTCCATTCTGCTACCCTTTGCTGAAGTTCTTGCTCAGAGATTGCCTGTAATGCTACATTGTCTGCATACAGCAACTTTGTTGACTTGTTCTCCGATCTGTTTGCTAATGTAGTCCATCACCATTATGAACAAGAGTGGGCTCAGATCTGAACCCTGATGTGCACCTATCACTGGAAACCCCTTCATAAGACTGAACACTGTTCATACTTAAATCATTGGGTTCTTGTATATAGCTTGCACTAATTCTAACAATGTTTCTGGGACTTCAAACCACCACAGGACTTCCCAAATCAACTTTCTTGTGACCTTGTTGTAGAACATGTATGTGTGTTGTACCTTTAAGAAGTATTTCCAAGGACAACAAGTGCATACAAATAGCAAGCACGTGCTAGTTTCAGTGCTATTTTGAGAGTGCAGCCAGAGTGTGAGTATATACGAGAGAGTCAGTTTGTTTATAATTTGTCTAAGTTAAAGTTACTAAGCCTCAATCCTGATGTGTTTGTACATAATAAAGCTGCTTGTACAGAACCCACCAATGTTCGTCTACTTTATTCTGACCAGACGAGTGACATGGTGTCAGAACTGGGATTCCAGAGACGGCTTTTCAGAGCTACGAGGTACAGAACTAACAGTGAGGGTAAACTGAGAAAACCGAGAGCAAAAAAAGGCCAGAAACAAGCTAAAGGTAATGAAAACTTGCACAAATTATTATTTTATTAAAAAAAGATAAAACGGAACATTACAAGGGCACAGAATGCATTATTAAGCAAATGAATAGCACAGAAATGTTTATTAAGCAAACAAAAGGCAGAAAAAGTTTATTATTTATTTATTTACATTTTTTTGACCTGGAGTGTCCGACTGGACGTAGGTCCATTTTTAGCAGAGGCCCGTGGAGAAAAGCTCCACAGTTAAAATAAACAGACAGTAGTTACATTGGATTTACATAGTGATTAACAGTTTGATTAACATAGCAATTAATTACAAACATAGTTGCAGATGAAGAACATAGTACATCAGTAGGCAACTAGAATCTTTATCTGCGAAGTACATAACAGACATTAACAATTGTTACAATAAGAAGTTCCTGCTGTATAATAAGTACTAGGCTTATGAGCATCCGAGCGTGCTATAATCAAGGTAGTTAGTGGGGTGGAAAGAAAGGTAGTGGTTGGATGGGGTAGGTGATATTAGAGTGGGAGTTGCAAGGGCATAGCCAGCATGTTTTTAGGTGCACCTTTAGTAAAGTTTTGAAGTGGGTGCATGATGGTATGGAGGTAATTGTGGATGAGAGGGAGTTCCATAATTTGGTTATGACGCAAGAGAATAGTGCTTCACCATCAGAGTTATTGGCTTTAGTGATCTGCAAGTGATTTTTGTTGCTGGATCTTAGTGGTCTGGTGGTGCGATAGGGCTGGAGTAGATTCTGGAGGGATGGGACATTTAGTGGATGGTTTACTAGTTTGTGGGCGAGTGAGAGTTGATATCATTGAAGGAGGTGAGGGAGTTCAAGCCAGCCCAGTTCAGCAAGTGAGAGACAGTGGTGACTACAGTAGGATGCCCCTGTGGCGAATTTGGCTATTTTGTTGTAGCAGGTCTCTAGCTTGTTTAGATTGCATTGCCTTAGGTTGGTATATATTGGAGAGGCATACAGTAGGGTGGAGATAAGGTGGGAATTTGCTACTGAAATCTTTGCTGCTTTGGTGAGAAGTTGCTTATTTCTGTATAACGCTCCTAGTTTTTGTGGACTTTTTTTATGGTCATGGATATGTGAATGTCAAATTTTAGTTTATTGTCTATTTCCACTCCTAGCAATTTGGTGTGTTCTGTTGGGTGTATAGTGGTATTGTCTTTTGCTGTGATGTTAAAGTGAGAGTTGTTTTGAGTATGTTTGGTGGGTTGGAAGATGAGTAGTTTAGTTTTGTTTGGGTTGAGTATTAATTGGGCATCGGATAACCAAGTTTCAACAGAGGAAAAGGCTTCCTGTGTGACTTTTTGCAGTTTGGGTAGGGACTGGGCTGAGCAGATGATGGTTGAGTCATTTGCGTATTGTATGAGTGTGCCATGCTTGGTGGTAGAGGCTAGATTATTGGTGAAAACAGAGAAGAGTAGGGGTCCAAGGATAGATCCTTGGGGAACCCCTATAGAGACAGGTAGTTGGGGAGATATGTTTCAGTGTGCTGTGTACTGCTTATTTGCTAAGTGCAGTTACTTCGAAATTTTTCTTACTCTGAGCTTCTCCTACTACCCAGTTTATTCACACAGTGCAGTTATTTTGAAATGTTTCTTACACTGATGAGAGCTGATTTCTGGAAGTACTGTAATTTCAAGAGTGTTCTTGTGCCATGCAAACTTATTTTGCAAAGTATTTCACAAAGTTCAGTTATTCAGAGGCTTATTGTGGTATTGTGCATAGTTACAAGCAGTGGCATAAATTTCTGGCAAATATAAATGTATGTGTGTGTGTTCGTGCATACCTACAAAAGTCTTGACTAATGTGTTAATATGGCAGAGGCATTTCGCAGGCCAGGTCCACTTGTATTTGATCAGAATATTGCAGAGAATTGGAGAATATTTGAGGAAGAGTACGATATTTTCATACAAGCAGATTATTGTGACAAAGATGCACACACCAGGGCATTCATTTTGCTAAACCTAGCTGGCCAAAGACCATTGAAAGAGAGTGTTCATTTGTGTATGCACCAGCAGTATGTAAAGGAGAGAGGGGAAATTGTCATATTGCTATACAGGCTGAATCAAGGGAAGGTCTTGAGTGTTTGAAATGTAAAGTCAGAGAAATGTGCAACCCCCCCAGACAAATGTTACATTAGAGAGGCATTTGCTACACAAGAAAAAGCCAGGAGAAAGTTTTGCAGCTTATATTACTGATCTGAGAAACAAAGCTAAAAGGTGCAGGTTTGGTGATTTAAAAGGACAGGCTTGTGTGTGGTATTAATTGTGCTGTGAGAAAGATTTTGCTTCGTGACAGTGATTTAATGCTGAGTAAAGCTATTGAGATTTGCCAAATCCATGAAGTTATAGAAAGGCACACAAGTCTGCTTGCAAGTGATAAGAGCATGTTTTCAGCAGGCTCCAGAGCAAATGTAGACAGCATGCAGCATGTGGCTAGCAGAAACAAGCCTAAGCACATGGCAGCTGCAGCCCCTGTGGGTTTTCCTGGGAAGTCCCATAGTCTTCCTGCAAGTTCTAAGACTAGTTCAGTTAAAGGAGCATGCTCAGTGCAGTACAAGGGTGAATCAGCAAAACCCAAATCAAGCTTTATTGTTAGCTGTCACAGTTGTGGTGCCAGCCATGAGTTTAAAAGAGAAAAGTGCTTAGCATTTGGTTAACAATGCCACAAGTGTAAAAAATGGAACCATTTTCAAAAGTTTTGCAAATCAAGTAAACCTCACTCAGTTCCAAACAAAGGTCATTTAAAAAAGCAAGTTGATCATATAGAAAGCTGCAACTTTACTTTCTATATTGATTTGTATCAGTGGCTGGTGAAAAGATTAATGCAGTAGACTTATTGGCAAAGAGTGAAGTGTTTTGTACTGTTCTGATCCATGGTAAACCCACTGAGCTCAAAATAGACACCGGTTTAAAGTGTACTTCTGTGTCAGCAGAAACATTTGCTAAAGTGAGAGCTGGTGAGCAACTTAATGTGGACAGTTGTGTGAAACTTGTTGCTTATAGAGGTGAAGAAATTCAAACTGAAGGCTCCATAGTGCTTTCACTTTAACTGGGAACTATTACAAGTTATTATTCTATGTAGTCCGAAGACCTGTGCAGTCATTATTAGGTCTCAGAGACAGTTTGAGTATGAATTTGCTTTCCTTTACCAAGGAAGTGCATCATATAAGCACACGTCCCAGTCCTAACTTCACTGATGCTATTTTCTCAGAATATGATGATGTTTTTGAGGACAAGCTAGGCAAACTTCCAGTTCTGTATTCTATGACGTTAGACCCAGAGGTCAGTCCAGTGGTCAGACTGGCAAAAAGAGTTCCAACAGCTAAGCAGAGCAAGGTTAAAGCTCAGATGGATAAGATTGCGTAGCAAGGTGTAATTTGTCCAGTTACAGAACCTACTGAATGGGTGTCGTCCATGGTAGCAGCTCACAAAAAAGGCTCAGACAAATTCAGAATATGCATTGACCAAAGAGATTTGAACAAATCATTGAAGAGACCTCATCATCCTATGTGAACAGTCAAAGAAGTCACAGCCCTAATATCAAATGCCACTGTTTTTTCTGTCTTTGATGCAAAGAGTTCATTTTGGCAAGTTATGCTTGATTGCAAATTTTCACTACTGACTACATTCAGTACCCCATTTGGAAGATATAGATTCCTCAGGATGCCATTTGGAATAAATTTTGCAAGTGAAGTCGGAGGTAATGGTGAATCAGAGCATGACAGAAACCTCAGGAAAGTTCTGGACAGAGCTCATGAAGTTAACTTAAAGCTCAATCCTCTGAAGTGCAAATTCAGGCTACCAAAAGTTACATATGTAGGTCATTTATTTACTAGCACTGGCTTATGACCAGACCTGACCAAGCAAGCAGCCATTCTTGAGATGCCAGCACCAGATAATGTTCCATCTCTACAACATTTTCTTGGTATGGTCAACTATTTGGGCAAGTTCTTACTAGACTTCAGTGAGCTTACATGCCTTTGAGACAGCTGATGCACAAAAATGTTGCATGGTCTTGGATAGAACAGCACCAGAGAGCATTTGAAGACCTTAAGCAGAAAATAGCCACTCCTCCTACATTAAGGTACTATGATGTCAGTAAATCAGTCATTATTTCCTGTGATGGTTATTTTTCAAGAGGGTAGACCAATAGCCTATGCATCTAGAACTCTTACCCAAATTAAGATGCAATATGCTCGAATTAAGAAAGAACTTTTAGCGATTGTGTTTGCATGTTCAAAATTTCATGATTAGATTTATGGTAGAGCTATTCAGATTGAAAATGATCATCAACCTCTAGTCCCTGTTTTAAAGAATCATATGCATTCCTCTCTAGCAAGATTACAAATAATGATGCTCAAATTGCAGAAGTACAACTTCAAAATGGTCTATACAAAAGGCAAACTTCTTTATCTGGCTGATACCTTATCAGATCATCCAGAAATACAAGAGAACAGCTTGACACAGAGAATTTTGACTTTGATGTCTTGGAAGTGCATCATTTTTCTACCATGAGACTTGAGGAGCTGAGAGATCATACAAAGACTGATCCAATTTTGCAAAAGCTCAACCACTACATCCATGTAGGATGGCCAGCAAAGCAATCAAGTGTACTGCGTGAAGTGCAACCTTATTTTCCTTACAGAGATGAGACGTTGATGGAAGATAACATTATTTTCAAAGGTCCTAAAATTGTTGTTCCTGCTTCCTTACAATGTGAATATATCCAGATTTTGCATTGTGGTCACCCAGGTTCTGAATCTACCAAAAGAAGGGTGAGAGGACTAGTATTTTGGCCTTCTCTAGCAAAAGACATTGACAAAGTACTTTCATCTTGTTCAGTATGCAATATTACTAAACCACATTTGCAAAGAGAACCACTTCAGCTAAGTCAAGTTCCTGAACTACCTTGGTCAACAGTAGCCACTGACATATTTGAGCAGAACAATCACCATTACTTAGTGTTGGTAGACTCTTATTCAAACTGGTTTGAGATTAATTTACTACCTAATGTCCACTGCTATTAATGCCAAGTTGAAACATCATTTCTGGGTCCATGGTAGTCCACAAAAGCTTACCTCTGACAATGGTACCCAATTTACCAGTCAGTTGTTTCAGAAATCTGCAAAAGAATGGGACTTTGTATATGTTACTAGTAGTCCTCAAAACCCACAGTCAAATGGACTAGCTGAACATGCAGTGCAGAGTGCAAAGCAATTACTAGAGAAGTCAAAGTGTGACAATACCGATGTCTTTTTGAATTTATTCAATCTCAGAAACATACCCTGTGACAATATACTTGGCTCGCCTCCTCAGAGACTTCTACCTAGGCAAACCAGAACAACCTTGCCTATCTGTTCCAATTTGTTGAGGCCTAAAGCTAAAACCAACAGAGCAATCAAAGCCCAACTATTCAGAAAGCACTCCTTCCAGAAATCCAGTTATGATAAATCGAGCAGATTTCTTCGTCCATTGAAAGAAGGAGAGACAGTGAGGATACAAATGGCGAAAGGTTTCAACTGGATTGGTCAAGTAACAGGTATATGTACCGAGCTGAGATCCTACTTTGTAAAATCTGAGGGTGTGGAGTACAGGAGAAACCACAGACATCTTTTTCCTGTATCAGAACCAATATCGCAGCATTGTTTCTGTGATATAGACTATAGATCTCAGAGCAATCCAGACAATGTTCCTGTTGCAGAACATGTCTTAACTCCTACTTCTTTGTCTCACAACCACTAAGGCCTAACCATAAACCCAACATATTAGTCATATGAGACTCCATTGTGAGACACACAGATCTGATTCTCACCAGGCTGGATAAGTTGAAAGTCATGGTTAGTTGGTTGTCATGTGCCAGAATCCACCATATTACACACACACTCAAGTCTCTCAACACCACGTACTGTTATGACTCTGTCGTAGTCCATGTTGGCGTGAATGACTTGAGACGTACCTCCCTGGACTATATGAAGAGAGACATGATTGAGCTTGCTGAATGTGTCCCAGGCAGGTAAAGAAGCATTCTGCCATCACTCAGAATGATCAAACAGAAAATGATTGACTTTAACAATTGGCTTAGTTTCTGGTGTCATTCCAAGGGGATCCAGTACCTGACAGCCTGGGAAGATATGATCAAAACACCACGATGCTTTGCTAGATATGGCCTGTATCTGTCTCACTTGGGCTTCAGGCTTCTGCCAAAGGCCTTTGCCTCCCCCATAGTGCCTTTTTTAGGAAAGGTCATGAGGTCAATACTACCAACATAAAAATTTCAACAAAACGCAAATTAAAGGTCATGCTGCTAAACGCTAGGAGTCTAAACATAAAACTTCACTCATTTCAGTTTGACTCAAGATGCCCAGTCCACTTATCTGGACCTCTTTGAATCTATCAAGATTCAATCCTTTACCCTGATCCTGGATGACTTTAATTAGCCAACACATAGATTGGAAAAACTACTCATGCCAGAACACAAATGCCCAGAGATTCCTTGATTTTAACAGTGCAAATGCCTTGGAACAGCTAGTTGATACCCCCACAAGAGGTAATAATATCTTGGATTTGGTATTAACCAACATGAGTAACCACTGCAGCACCCCTACAGTATCATCCTCCCTGGTAAGATCCGACCATAAAGCAGTCACTTTCAAAGTCACCATCTCCTCTGACCCCCCTCTAGCTAGGGTTAAACAAAAAAACTTCTCCAAAGCTGATTACAACCTCCTGAGGGATGGTATAAACAGCTTCACAGTCCCCTCCCCCTCTGTAGAAACTGGCACCAATGTCCAAATCTACACCAAAGTACTATACGAGCATTTATATAGATGCATGGAATCAGGAATACCCGATAGGACAAAATCATCCTCCGCAAGGATTAGTAAACCTGCTGGTGGACATCTGCAATAAATAAACTATATAACAAAAGGAAAAAATTGCTGTCCAGGACCAAGAAGGAGCAGGTGCCCAGTTGGAAGCAATCTTTCTTTAGCCTGAACAAACAAGTAAGAGCACTAGTGAAATCCTCTAAAGCCAACTTTGAGTCCATATTGGCCACAGTTACAAGAGACAATCATAAGGCCTTCTTCACATATGTCCACAGTCTCAAAGGAAGCACCCAGATCTGTTCAGAACTGGTGGTCAAGGACACCACATACATAAATGCTGCAGATATAGCCAATCTACTGGCTGACAGATTCAGTGAAAACTTCACCCCTTTGTCCCCCATCAGTAAATCAGGACATCCCCAGTACCTGCCCCCCCCGTCCCTTATCTCTAGGGAATAGGTCATCACTGCCCTCTCAAAGGCAAAAAATACAGCCTCCATGGGACCCAATAACATCCCAGGCTGCATCCTACATGAACTCAGGAATGAACGTGCAGCACCATTAGGCACCCTATTCAACCATTTCCTGAGCACTGGCTTTGTTCCAGCTGAGTGGAGGATAGCCACTGTCATCTCTTTACACAAAGGTGGAGCATCCACTGATCTGGGAACTAGCCTGATCTGCAAGGCCATGGAACTGATTATCATGGACCTCATTAACATGGACATTGGCAAACTCCAAACACGCAACCCCACACAGTTTGGCTTTGTCAATGGGAGGTCATGTCTGTTAAATCTCGTTGACTTCTTTGAGACAGTCACAAAAGCCATGGATGAGGGGAAGACAGTGCACACTGCCTACCTTGACCTGGCCAAAGCCCTCGACACTGTTCCCCGCTCGGGCATAATAGATAAACTCTCTCAACTAGGCATCAATCCATTTGTTACCAGATGAGTAGCAAACTGGCTCACTGATAGAACCCACCTAATCAAAATAGGAGAAGCCACCTCAAGAAGTAGACCTGTAATGAGCAGTGTACCCCAAGGATCAGTCCTGGGGCCTCTGCTATTCGGGATATACTTCTCTAAGGTGCCAAAACCAGTGGGCTATGGCTGACCAGGTTTGCAGATGACGGCAAGTTGGGCGCGGTCATCAATTCCCCAAGTGATGTGGACGTCCTCCAAAAGGGTGTCACCCAAACAAATGACTGGTGCCAGAAACATGGCCTCAAGCTGAATGCCAAAAAATGTCTCATCATCCCCTTTGGGGGAGAGCAATATCCAAACATATTATCACATTAATACCATCGTCCTACGTACCATCAGTAGTGATGGAGTTGGGCACCCAGGTTGATAGCAACCTGACTTTTGAGCACCGTGTTGCTTCCATTATATGAAAAGCTTTCTACATGGCCCATCTCATAAGTAAAGGTATCTCATCCAGGGACAAAGAGGTCATAACATCCCTGTATTCTTCCTTATAAGGCCAATTATTGAGTACAATGCCCTCTTCGGCATGTACCTTGCAAAGGACATGTAGCAGCTGGAGAGACCATAGAGCTTCCTCACCAGGAGAATCCAGGGCCTCAAACATCTACCCTACATAGATAGGCTAAAAGCCCTGTCTCTCTACTCAGTTTCATACAGACTCCTCAGAGGTGACCTCTGTCTGGCATAAAAAGCAATGTCAGACCCCACATTGATGGGACTGCTGCATATCCGTAAGTCAAGCTCCACTCGAGTAACCCATACACACGACCTCAACCTGTCTATGATATCACTAGAACTTGTTGGTGAGACAGCTTTGTGTCCCAGAGACTCCCCCATCTATGGAATAGCCTCCCTCTCCACATCAACCAGAGTACCTCGTTATCCCTTTTCAAGTGCAATCTGGATAACTGGATGGGAAACAGAAAATACACTCCTGGGATTCCACCTGTGTCCCTGCTGGACAGGAGCTTTGGGTGCTGACTTGTCTAAACATGGGCCAAACTCTTGGCTAGGCTTATAAGCACCTCAGGGCCAATAGCCTAGTAACTTCCTACGATCCTATGAAGATATTCCTACTGTCCCTAAAGATTAACATTCTGCAGAGACAGTCCCAGTTGCTAGACCTAATTCTAAATTCTATGTCACACAATTTGGTCGTATCTCCAGACCTAGTGTGAAATACACAGCAACCTTGATATAATTGTCTATAATATTTTGTTCTGCATAATTGCATGTCACAGAATTATTTTGTATCAAACTGCATGTCAATCAATGTCATCAGTGATGCATGACTTACTTCTCAAAGAAGGAGGATGTAGAATATATATGTGTGTTGTACCTTTAAGAAGTATTTCCAAGGACAGCACGTGCATATAAATAGCAAGCACATGCTAGCTTCAGTGCCATTTTGACAGTGCAGCCAGAGTGTGAGCATGTATGACAGACAAAGTCGGTTTGTTTATAAGTTTATCTAAGTTAAAATTACTAAGCCTCAATCCTGATGTGCTTGTACATAATAAATCTGCTTGAAGAGAACCCATGAATGTTTGTCTGTTTTATCGTGACCAGACGAGCGACACTTGTCATGTGCTTTCTTTAAGTCTAGGAATGCTCTGTTGGATTTGTTTGTCAATCACCCTCTCCAGAACTTTCATGCAGTGGGACAGTAGTTTGCTACCTCTATACTGCCCATAGTTGTGGATGTCACCTTTGTTCTTGTACACTGGCATGAGTATGCTTATTCACCAGTCATCTGGGATATGCCTTTCTCTCCATACTGCTATCAGTACCCTTTGGAGCCATTTCTCCCCTATCTCACTCCACATCTTGGTCATATCTGCTGTGACTTCATTGGAGCCTACTGTTTTCCCTAACTTTGTTTTCCTTAGTGCTGTTCTTATTTCGCCTAGGGTGGCCTCCTCCTCTTCTCTCACTATAGGTTGTGTCTGGGGCAGTACAGCTTATGTGGGGTTTTCTTCATTCAGAAGCTACTGGAAGTTCTCCTGCCATCAGCCTTCGATGTCCTATGAACTGGTGAGCAGGTTGTTGCTGGCATCCCTTATAAAGGGTGCCTGACTATCTTCTTTATTGTTCTGTCTTTGCCTTGCAACCTGATAGAATTTTGTTGTGCCATTTACTGAGTCACTTTCCAGAAGTTGGCAAAGTGCCTCTGATGTCTTGTTCTTTGCTATTGCAATTCTTCTCTTAGCCTCTTTGTTAGCCAACCAGTATTCCTTCCTAGCCTGGTCTGTCTTTTCTATGTTCCACTTTTTCCTGCAGTCCTTCTTTCTTCTCATGACTTCCTGGACTTCTGTATTCCACCACCAGCTTTCCTTATGTACCTTATCTCCATACCTGGCTCTGGCACAAATCTGTTCGGTAGTGCTTACACATGCTATTTTGAGAACTGCCATTGCCATTCTTATTCAACTCCACCTATGTCCTCTTCTTCATCTTCTTCTTTAAGTGTTAGAGCCATAATAATACCTTGAACTGTTGTGCTTTTTCTCTAGTCAACTTCCAGGTCTTCAGTCTGGTCTCTGCTGACTTTAAAGCCTTCTCTGACCACTGCTTGCAGATTACTGTTGCAACCAGCGGTTTATGTTGTGAGCTGATTGTTTCACTGTCACAGATGACTTGGCAACCACTGATTCTACCCCAGTACCCTTTCCTTACTAACAGGACATCTACCTGAGTTGTATGTTGGCCACTTTTGTATGTGATGTTACACGTTGGACACTTTTGTAGGTTGTACAACAAACCAGTTTGAAAATATATCAGATTAATTTAATTTCCATGAAAAATGGATCCTGTAACACAGGTTCCTGGTTTGCATTCCTGACAAAGATCCTAGATTAAGTTTCTAACAAGTCTAATAAAAGCATTTTACAGCATAGGTGCTGTAATCCTGCATATCCAGTTAGAAATGTTTGTCTTTATCTTGTCCCAAAGCACTCTTGCATACCTCTCAACTGTCTAGACTTTTTTGCCTCACATTTTTGGTCTGATCCTCATAAAATTTGTGATTTTCTTGATTTTATGTGGAAAACAGTGAAGACTGAATTCACTAAATAACTACAGGCATTTGAGTTTCAGACTTCACATCCTTCAGAAAATGTATGGTACCACAAGGCCTTTTATTTGTATTTATTTATTGACATTTGGTGACTGGGAAAGTCCGACTGGGTTAGGAACCCATTTTCATTGGAGGCCTGGGGAGAAAAGCTCCACAATTAACAACGTACAGTCATAAAAGTATAAATAATTTTTAAAGAAAGTGATAGGATATTAGAATACTAACACGTATAGTGTAGGCATAGATTAGTAGTACAAACTTACATACAATCAAATTAACATTTACATGGTTTGCATATAAGAGATAATTGACATTCGTGATGATTTGCAGAGATCAAGGTCAAACAAATCGAATAGCTTTAATTACCATGCAGCCAACAGAGCTTTTTAATATGTAAATAATAAGGGTAGATGTTTAGCAAGAGTTTAATGTTAGAGAGAAGTGAATGAATATAGAAGTAGTAGAAAAGGTAGGGGATTAGGTGAAAGAGAGATTAGTGTGATAAGGTTAGATTAAGACGTATTGCAGAAATAATTATGGTGAGAGATATGGCAGGGGTGGATGAAAGAATTTCAGCTATGTATAAGGAGAAATATATGAAGAGGGAAATGTAAGAAGAATGGGGTGTTATGGAGGGTAGGAGGGGAGTTGTGTGTGGTTTAGGGAAGCTTAAAGACTTATAAGTTAGTAAGTAGACTATAGCTTACATGTTTTTTTATAGGATGAAGATAGGTGTAATGAGGTATGAAGGCATACACTTTAAGTTTATAAGAGCAATGTTTAAAATGTGTCCCTATTTTGGGGGCTTTGTCCAGATATTTTTGTACTAAGAGGTTGAGAGTTATACATTCTTCATTTGCACTATGATAACAGAGTCTACAACCTGACTGTAAATTCTGGCAACAAGCACTATGCTAACATGGAAAGTTACTTGCCTACAGTCACACAGCTGTAACTGCTTCCTGGCATACTCTTCAAATATATAAAATAAGAGGCAAAACATAGTGACCCATGTAGCTTTAATAATATATTTACTTACATTCCAGACAAAGCACTATGGGACTTGAAAAACATGTTTCAGTATGCAAAATTAAAGACACATGGACACAGACCTACATTCAGACACACACACACTGTCACTCATACACATGTCCGCACACACACACACACACACACACACACACACACACACACACACACACACACACACACACACACACACACACACACGTTATACATTCCATGTAACTAAGATCAACATTTACAAACATTTGGTATCACTCTTAATAACAACATTAATAAGCATTATTCTCAAGGTATTCCCAAGAGAAATGCCACAGAATACATTTCAGGTGGCACAATAATTTATACAATATCTTGAAATTCCACTACACCAAATAATGAAATCAGTGTTATTTATTTCAAAAACTGTAACTGCTTGACATGAAAAAAATATTTCTAATATGTTCCCTTATAATAGCTTACATTTTCCCATCCCTGTTATTGCATGTCATAAACTTGTATGGTTCCATTGTTTTGATAATGAGTTAGATAAAATGTACCCAAAAGGCTGATGGAATATTTAAACTTTCTCTGTATATACTCAAGACAACCTTTTGATATGACAAAGGGAAGAGTCCTGATCTCTATTCCAGTGATACTCAAAGGCCTGCACTTCCTCAGGAAAAAAATGAACCCCTGCTAATTGTTTCCTGCACTCAACCTGTGGTAATTCACCTTGCCATGCCCTGTTTATTTCTAGTGACACTAGGGGTGTCCAGTCTCCAAATGTCATGTTTTCTCTGAGCTGTGTGGGTCTGTGCCTTATATGCAGTGCTTCTCACCTGAAATAAAGAAAACTATGCTCTCTGATAAATGTCAGGTGCATTTCTACACACACACACACACACACACACACACACACACACACACACACACACACACACACACACACACACACACACACACACTTTTTTTTACAGACAAGCATACTCACGCATGCACACACAAACACACACACACATATATATGGACTAACAATACTAAGTACTTGTACTGATATAGGAACTTTCTTGTACTGTCTTAAGAAAGAATTAAATATTCTGCAGACAGATGTCCCTCTTATATCTCAGATATGCTGAAGTACATTTGGGAGGGAAACAACCAGGCCAGGAAGGGGAGGTATGAAAATATCTAGAAGTCAGGCTGGACTTCAGACCCACCTTGGCTGAAGTCCACAAGTATTATGACTACTGCTGCAGTGAATAATATGATGAATAGCTTATGAAAATGTTCCATTATTATGTCCATTATCAGTCTTCCCAACATAACACCCCCCTCCACCTCCAATAACTCCTACTTGTTGGCACAGGCCTATGCAGTCTGTCAAACACAATTTTTATCTTCATTTCTTGGGAGAAGTATGTGAGTTCATGCAAGTACTTGAAAAAATAATTAAGGAAAGTTTTCTAGAGGAGTATACTTCTATGACATTTTTAACATGCAGACAGAACAAGGCAGTTCTTTAATCTGCTTAGTCCAAATTTTTACAAAGGCTTCTTTGGGGCCTCATGTCTTTGACAGTACAATCTCATTGTGTAGTTCCTCTTCAGAAAATGATTTGTACAAACCACAAGCATTGCACTTTAGGCTTTTGCCATTGACCATGCCATGCTTGTATTTTGTCTGAATTACATAGTCACTGATATCAAATTTTGTGTAGACAAAGTGGGTACCATGCTCCTAAGGCAGCATTAGTCATGAACATAATAAAAGGGTACTGTGCCCAGTGATTTGATAAATGCCATATAATCATTTCACTGGACTGTGGTATAACTATGTTCTCATCTTTTAAGATATACACCAAAATAATTTTTGAGGGCTGAACCAAGATTAAGACTCTATAATCTGGTAGGTTTATACACAGGCCATTGTGTTTGTGTACACCTCTTCTCTTACTTCTGCATGACAATATTAACACATTACTATTGCCACAGTTGCACCACAGTGGGGTAAATGGTAATTTCTATTGCCACGGAACTCAATTTGTAACATAATAAAATACAAACCAGCACAGTTTGTCATCAGCAAGACAAAACAAAGCACTGGACAAGTAATACTTGATCCAAAAACAAACTTATTGTGTATTTTCATCCCAAAAAATACAGGACACTTCATAATGGAATAAGCTGCAACAGCCACCATTTTTAAAAACTAAACTATCATATCAAGTCACCGCTAAATCCACACAGTCAAAGAAGTCATGCTACTCCCTATGCATGATGGACTCTGATGTGAGTCCATTACAGAATTTCTAAAAATGTAAGCCTCTCGGCATTCTCCCCCTAGACATACACTCTTTAAAATAAAGATTAGAGAGTCTCAAAGATTTAATTTTTTAATTTTTTATTTTTTTATTCAAAAGACTAAAAATGAGGGTGAAGACTGGTCAGTTTCATTATCTCTAGACGTAAAACCAAGTTTATGTGACTTCTGCAGCCATGCATCTAAATTCAGATGTTAGAATGTTGTATCCATTTCAATTTCTTCTGAGACTGTCGCTGTTAGTTGTAGTTCTGTGTTTCTCAGCTGTTCTGTCTGAACTGGTAAGAGCCATACAATCCTTTTCACGTATCGGATTACCCAAAAACACCCTTGTCCAGGCCAATTTAATTGCAAAACTAGGGGAGTAGTATACATCACCAGCTACCTGTTTTGTGATGCATTTTATGTTGGTAAGACAGAAAAGTGAACTTAGTAGAAGGATCTATGAACAGCTATATAGTACTTCTAGGGACAATGAAAATAATGCTTTATATAAACATTCTACAATTTATAAAAGTTTTAAGAAGTTTTTGTATTTTTTGCCATGGATGAAGTGTCTGAGCATTTTAGGAATGGTTGTTGGGAGAACAGTCTTGCAAATCATAAGGTTGTTTGGCAGTTTAGGCTGAGTTCAACATGTTTCCCAGGCTTAAATAAATAGTACAGCTTTCGGTTTGGTTTTCAATAAGAGGGCAGCCAAATTATGACAATTATATAGTTCTTCCACATTTACCTTTTTAAACATATGAAATAAAATTGTTTATTTTTATTATTTTTAATACTAGGGAATATTTATAATATGAAATTTTAAATATGTTTGATGTTGAAGCTGGTTTATGTAATTCTTCACCTGTGTCTTTAAGAATTACTATTTTACATCATATGACTTGAATTAAGATCACATGATAACTTAGTATTTAAAAATGGTGGCTGCTAAAACATGTTTCATTCTGAAGTCCTATATTTTTGGACAAAAGCACTCCATAAACATCGTTTTGTTTTGTCTTGCTGAGGACAAACTGTGGTGGCTTGGATTTTATCAGTTGCTGGTTTTACTCTATATTCCCCTGGGATTTGTTGTGTGCCTTTCAGGTATTTAATTTGTAGGCATAGTCATTTGCTGAAAAAGTGGTTGAACAACTGACATATTGTATGCATATGTTTGTAGTGGATTTTCTATTGTTCACTGATCTTTTCTTGAACTTATTTCAACCACTGAAATTTATGTTAACAGTTCTGATGTGATATATCCATTAATTCTATACAGCACATCAATCATCCTTAGTATACCAAAAAGTATGACTCAGGAATCCAACATACAAAGTGTCCACATAGCTTGAACATAATAAATTTGCTTTATGTATATAATTAATAATCTGTTTGCTGTACTTATAAGAAAAGGATACTGAAATAGCAGAGACATTTACAATACAAAAGGCATATTGGTTTTATTAATGTTGTCACACCCTTCACAATGTTTTAGACATCTGCTATTATTCTACCAGGAAGCAGTGCAGCAGTCACTGCACATTTCAGTTTTTATTAGGGTGTTGTTATACCCACAAGTAGTTCACAGGACCTAGCACTATGTATCAAACATTATAAAAGGCAAACACTGCCAAGAAAGGTCTTACTGAAAATGTTCATTATAATGAATTTAATACCAATACTGTATAAAAACAAGGAGCTGTTCATATGCCTTCTTACTCCTGATACTTTTATAGTGTTACTTCAAAACTGCACAGCAAAGGAGAAAATGGAACATGGGGTCTCTCATTAAAATGAAATAGTCCACTTTCCTAGGGATCTGGGTATGCACTTAGACAGTAGCCTTAACTTCAACCACCATGTGGCCACAATGCTATGGAATTCCATTTATGTTGTACATCTTATAACTAAGGGCATTGCATTAGGGCCAAAGAGGTCATTATCCCACTGTACTCCACCCTTATCAGACCAATCATAGAGTACAATGCTCCCTTTGGTATGTATCTGACCAGGCATACACAGCAACTTGAGTGACCTCAGAGGTTCCTTACAAAAAGAATACAAGGCATAACAAACCTGCCTTATGCAAAGCACCTTAAAGACCTTTCCCTCTACTCAATCTCCTATAGATTGCTGAGGGGTGATTAATGCCTGGCTTACAAGGCATCTGCAAAACCCACACTTACAAATCTCCGAATCACGTACATATTTGTAAGTCAAACAGTACCAGAAATACAAGATCCAGGGACCTGAATTTCCTGTGACTTAAAGCATGCTGGAGAGAAAGATATGTGTCCCAAAGTTTGCCCCTCCCATGGAACAGACTTCCCATCCATGTGAAGCTAAGTTGGTCTAGTACTCAGATTAAGCGCAACCTAGACCAGTAGATGGGAATAGGAAATTTACACTGGGCCTGGCACCCATGTCCCTTACAAACAGAGGTAGCCATTTTTGGATATAGGACATCATTATTCTTTGGGAAGAAAACTTGGCTAGGCTTAGAAAGGTCCTCCAAGTCATTTGCTAGTAACACTCTATGAATCTATGAATCTATATATACAGTTTGAAAGTTAAAACATAAAAACATCAAAGCTGTGGAGAAACAATCCCCTTGCCAAAGCATAGTTTCTCTTATTTACTTACTTACTTTCCCTTGGTCACCCAGTTTAGGTGCACTAGGCTAGTGGCCTTTTTTCACAGGAGACCTGGTATTTATAATTACTAGGGGAAATTTGGCCAGGACACTGGGGAAATTCCCCTATTCCTTTCGCATGAGGAATGCTAGGAAGAGATTAGGATAGCAGGTGAGTGAGACAGCAGTGAAGGGTGAGCTGTCATGGTTGATACTATGGATTCAGTGGATTTGTCCCAGCTGCATTTGTTTTAAGAAGGCATTTGTCATGGGGAGGAGGAAGCCTGATCAAGAAGCAAAAGTAATAACTTTCTATTTGGGAGTGTTACTTGACAATGTGTTGCAGGAAATGAACAATTTAGCAGCATCATGGGTAGATATAAAGGAGACACTGGAGTGTGAGAACAAGAAACGAGATGCACTGGATGGAGAAGGAGATATAAATGCAGTTAGTAAGCAGAAGGACAGTAACAGTAGAGGAGATGGACTGGAAGGAGTTTGTGCAGAAATGGCAGTGGAAGTGTCAAATAAGGAGAAATTGTATGTGGCAATGGAACAGAAGCAGGTAAAGAGAAGAGCAGAGGACAGTATTGCAGTAGAGGAAGAAACCACTGATAGGAATAAAATCCAAATTAAATGTTCTGTTGGACAGATATGATATCTGGGACATTACAGTAGTTCTTCTGGAAGTAAAGACTGCTTAGCCAAACAACCATTTCATAATTTAAGTTTTGAAGAAACTGAAAGAATGGAAATGTTTTTGAGGGGATGTGATGATAAAAGGAATTGTTACCCAAAGATTAAATATATTTTATTTGTGTAAAATGCAAATAAAAAAGAAGGTGATAATTCAATTTAGAAGTGCTAATGTATAAAAATATGACTTGGAAAACAATTGAAAAAGAACGTGATACTGTTAATGACATCAATAAAGCAAAGGATGAAAATGATGTATGGACTTGAGGTTGCAAAGCAACGGTGACATTGAAAAAAGGAAAAAATGTGAAGAACAGGGGTATAATTTGGGCAAAGATGGCAAAGGAGGTTATAAATGAAAATAATGATGTTACAGTTGTAAAGGGAAATGTGAGTGTGGACAATGAAAAGGAATGTGTTGAAAATGAGGAAACAAATAATGACCATTGTTGAAAATGATGGCAAATGTTGAAGAAAATGATCTGTTAGATGAAGAGGGATAGAAGATGAGGTAGAGGAAAATGTGGCAAATTCACAAAATATTTTTCTACAGAAATGATTCAGAAGATTACAAAGAGAGGACTGTGGTAGGTAAGATGAGGCTAACTGATAGCAGGAAAATGGAAAATTCTATTCACGAAAGAGTAATGGACAGGAAAAGAAAAGATGACAGCATTTAGGGAAAAGTAAAAAAAGGAAACAGACAATTTAAAACTAGTAGCTGTAATGCTGTAATATAATAATTTTGTTGCAATGGTGTAAGAAAGCGAAGACAGATATATGGTTATTAGATATAAGATTGTTAGATGGTATCAAAAGGAAGCAGTTGGAATTATTATGGGATAGAAAATAACGTGGAATGTGGGAGTAGAGTAATGTGTGTTTAGGGTTAGAAGTTATGTTTAACCTAAATGGAATTGAAAAACAAATATATCATATTGCAGTAAAAGGAAGTAGGTTATCTTTCTTAGATGTAAAAAAAGTTTTGTTTTCAGATTCATAATGATATGTGTATGTAGAGATGGTAGAAAAAGGGAAGACTTCTTTAAACTAATGAAACTGTATATGAATGCTAAAATGAATGTAGTAGTAAGAGGTGACAGTACTTGTAACATGAGAAAAAAGGTAAAATTTCAAAAGATGTGCTTAAAATTTAGGAGGTAATTATGTTAGGATAGTTGGAAGTTAGAGAAAGAAAATAACTCACATACAATAAGCAAATATTAAGACTGAGATAGATTATATATTTTTTTCAAAAACATTGTTAGAAGTGCAAGGTGGAACATTAAAAGTAGAATCTTCTGATCATTGTGTAATATGGGTAAATGTAGGTCAGAATAAAGAAATAAAGCAAAGTAAGGCTGTTAAAAAGTTAAACGGAGAGAATTGTGATAGAGGGATATTATGTAATAAGACTAAAGGGTTATACAAAAATCATAAGACAATGATTTTCTTTTACAGAACAGGGACAGAATGGTAATTAAAATAGAAAAGAAATTTTAAGAACATATATAAAAACTGAAAAGAAAAGCCTAAAGAAAAAAATGCAGTGTGATGGACTAATTGAATGGATGAGTAGTTTGTTAGAAAAAATGAAAAGTAAAAGGATAGAGAGAGATAAAGAAAGGAATATTTACGAATTAAAAAGAAAATAATAGAAACGTTATTAAAGATATATCAATACTTGGTATAAGGTAAGAAAGAAGAGCTACCAGTATTTTGGAAAAAAAAATACCAAGAAAAATGATTATAGATAAAGTTTCAGTTCAGGAAGGGTACAATAAAATATAATGAAAGATGATGTATGTTACATAAAAAGAGTTAATACTTAAAGAAAACTTAGAAATGAAAATGAATGATGATGCAGAAAATCAAAGATTGTTGAAATAAATGGAACTGGTTCTAGGAAAGGTGAATGATATTTCTGCAATAGGAACACATGGTTTAGATTATTAATTCTGTAAAAGAGGGGAAAGAGAGCAGAAGGAAATATGTGTAAAAAATGTTTAATGAATGGAAGAATAAAGGTTTTCAAATTGAGGAGATGTGAAGGAATATTAAAACTGATCTGAACAAAGGCTAAGGCAGATTTAAGAAATGAAGCATGGAGACCAATCACATTAAGAAACAATTATATGATCTGAAGAGGCCTTGAGAGGTATAGGGGTGGAAGGGATATATGGTATAAAAGTAAAAAAAAAAATAAAGGAAATGCTGTTCATAGTGAAAGAAGTGGTAAATGCTATAATTAAGAAAGAAGAAAAAGTGAGAACAATAGGTTGTGATCTTAATAAAGCATTTAATGATGTGTCATATGAAAATATATGGAATATTTTAGACAAGTATGCCATTAGAACAAAAAAGAATTGATTTTGTGAAGACAGCATGTGATAAAAGTATAGCAAAGTTGATAGTTGGGAGAGTGTGAAAATACAGATTGAAAAAGGGGTAAGACAAGGATGTCCCTTAAGTAATGTATTGTTTTACCTTGACAATGAATGCAGTAATAAGTAATACCACTGAGGCTGGAATATATGTATACAGCGAAAAAGTTGAAGTATCAATGACAATGTCATATGCAGACAATGGAGTAATTGAAACTAAAATCATTACTAAAGATATTAGGTGGTTGGTGCATGTGATTGAAGAAGTAGAAGATAGTTGAGTTATGCAGGATTAAAAGTAAGAAGAGCGAAAAAAGCAAAGGATTAAAAAATACAAAGAATGGATGTGTGCATTTATGGTTTTGTGTGTTAATTTGGTTCTCACAATGTTATGATGAGACTTTGACTTTTTCTTTAGGGACATAATGGATAAATATTTTGTGAAATCTTCCTACTTAAAATAATGTATTTCTGAATATATAGTTCTCCAATTAATTCATCAACACTGAATTTAAGTATAGACCTTAATATTTTTATTGGTCATGAAGCTGAGGCCTCATTTTGATTTCATATAACATATCTGATGTCTGCAAATCCACCTGCAATTTGGGACTTTGTGTTCAGATATGTTTATAGGTTCATAGAAAGTTACTAGGCTAATGGCCCTAGGACCCTCACAAACCTAACCATGTTTATCCTGAGTTGCCCCAATTGTCAATAGTTAGGTAAGTGAAGATGACAGAGGTAAGAGTCTGTGGCAATTAATATCAACTGCCTCTGTCTATGAGGGACATTTGTGCCACCCCAGGAATGAATTGCTGTCACCCATCCATTGATCTAGGTTGCGTTTGAAGAGGGTTAGGGAGAGGTTCTGTTTCACGTAAACTGGAAGCTTGTTCCAGAGAAGTAGCAGTCTCTGGGAGATACATCTGTCCTGCCAGTATGATTTGTTCAAGTCAGAAGCTAGGTTAAGATCCCTGGAGCACAGATATTAGTAGTGATCCACATATATATGCTGTAAGCAGTAGTTCCTTGGAGTCTTGGAATGTCTATACTCTCAGTTCTGTCATCAGTCCCATAAATGTAGTGTGCAGCATCCATTGTGGATGAAAGGGGCCTAGTAACTTTTTAAAATTAAGAATTCCTCTGCCATTTGGCTTCCAATTCATGTAATTCATGCTGCATATGAAGAGCATGAAACTTAAATACATAACATTTACCTTATGAATTAATATGCTCGGCCAAACCATTATAACATTTACCTTATGAATTAATATGCCCAGCCAAACCATTATTAATTCTTTTATTTGAAGTTCCCCTTATATGTTCTGCTATTCCATTTTTACAACTAAGTGGAATTTTTCCTACAAAAAAGAATTTGATATTCATATAAATCATGGTTTTGCCAGTAGCTCAGCAGGTAGGTTGCCCACTTGCCTTTGCTGCTGTAAGTTCAGAAAGCTATGAGTTTTATTCCTGCATGACGTGCTTGACTTTGTTCTTCTAAAACTACCACTACAGTACAGCATGGGGGATGCAGTACTCCTACGTGTGCCACCCTTTGGATCAGAGATTAGACTGAGAGCCCATCTGACTGACTTGGTGGTAGCTCAGGTAGATGCAAAAGATCCTACAGCACAAACTGAAAAGAGTAGGAGAGTTTTACATATAATATCTAACTCTCATATTTATATACTTAATTATATATACAATAAATGATACAATGTTTAGTACACCCCAAGAACATCACATCGCTTAACATTACCCTCATGCTTTATATTATTATGTTACCATTTTCATTCAGTGCATCAGTAGCTCAGTTTCTTAAATAACCCTTTAAATGTTCTATTCTGCTGCTAAGCATTTTATCTCAAACATCATATCTGTTTTTACCACATTTTGAAACATTCTTTATGTAATTGTGTCTAAATTCATCATTTGAAAATAGTCATAAAGATATTTAACTTTAAACTTTTTTCCATACCAAACTGACTATATGACATTCCAGTAATGCATGAGACAATGTTTGTTCTACCTCCACAAATGTTACACAGTCTAACTTTGTTGCTTATGTTTAATTTCTCCCTTATTCAGTATTTTTTTTTCAACATCAGTTTTTCACAAAACAAAATCTGCCACCTCACATACTCCCTCATATATTTTTGCCTATCCCTTGCCACATCATATCTTCCAGTGCCACCCTTTTTCATATCACATATCATACCAAATCCCCCCTTGCAATTTGCATAATTTAATGTAACATATTCATTTGTTTCACTATTTTTAATAACCTTTATGTTTTTCCTCTCTGTCATGTATTCCATGTATCTTCAAAAATTTCCACAATTCTTAATTCACATAGTCCTCATTTTTCTTACCCAAGAACAAGTTTAGCAATGCCAAATAAATTATTGGATTCAATTATCCCAACCCTCTAAATTCTTTCTTAGAATATAACACTCCTCCTTTATTAGGACTCAACCTACATCCCCATATAAACACTTAACATATATTATAATACCTCTTTTTTATAACTTTCTGACAACATATGTTATGATGCCAAAATATCTTTGTTTGCTCAAAATATTTTCTAAAGGAAACTTGAAAAGTTTTTCCACATACATATTAATCTTCCCACCTCATTTAAATATTTCTACAGTTATTTTATAAGTCACAACGTCTTACTGTGAGGCGACAATGCTACCGCAGCACCACCACCGCATGTGCTGATGAAGTTACATTGTTAACGAAAAACGCGGAGAAGTAGTTCAGCATTTTCGGTGGATTATTGTGCTTTTGGATTGAATAAAGTCTGTTCCTGTGGCTCGTGGCTCCTGGTGCTTCTGTTTTCTATTGTAGTCAAGTTTTTTTCTCATGGCACTCATTCTTCCAGTGGTTTATTTTATAACTTACTTACCTCTGAATGAAATACCCAATGTACTTTTGTAAAAAAAACACCCCATTAATTTTACTATGGCCCCAAAACACTTTTTTTGTTCTTATTTAACATTAATTCTACATTCTTTAACTCATGATCCATGCTAAATAAAATCTCTTTTGTCCATACCTTATTTTTAGCTATTATCACCAAATCATCTGCATAAACTTGACAAACCAGAACATCCATGACTGTTCTCATTTAACCTCCTTATCCTATGATCCACATATTGTCAATTTCCAATAAATGCATTCATAACAGATGTAAACACTCACTCATTTGGCAGTCTTTTTAATCAGATTTTCACAAGCTACATAACACTTAAAGTAGATTACAACTGTTGTACTTAATCAGTGTATTCAATATTCTTAACAACATGATTATACAGTTCCCAGTTTAAATTTGTGGAGACTTTAACAACATTGATTATCATACATTAATCAATTCAAACATATTTAAGTGTTGGAAAATTGCTCAATATTATCACAGAGAGGGTGCGGGGAAATAGAGCTTGAGACACAGTGGGTGAAGGGAACTGATCTTGTGATACAAGGTCTTTACAATTATACGTTTGCTTATCTAGGTCTTACGTAATCCCTTGTAAACTATGGCATTATGAGAAAATTAAGGATGAAAAGGAAGACAGTAAATCTAACAAAATGATTAAACAGTTCATCATCCGCTATTATGGAATGGAGTGGATACGTAGTAGTTTATCAAAAGGTACTTCACAGAGTTTCAAAAAAAGGAAATGAATGCTGTGACCCAAATTATTGACTTTTACAAAAATAGGAACATCAAATGTTTCTGAATAGATGCAAGCCCTCCTTGCTCTCCCATATAGAGGTACTGTATTACTTACACCCCCATATTGATTAATTCCAAGACAGTTCAACTTCAGGGATAACAGGAAAAATTTCTTATCCCCAAAATTCAGCACTACTGAAGTTACTGTTTCCATTATAAGTAAACCGTTGAAACTGAATGCTTTGTGCTGAAAAATAAGAGACTTGAGGAAAGTTTCATTGACAAAAGGAATGGTTCCTTCTAGAATGTGTTACCTGATTATAAGAAATCCTTATCAAGAATAGCTACTGTTAATTATAATTTGAATAAGTAAGTTTAGGAAAGCCTGATGTGCAGTGAATTTAAGCACAACATAATGTTTGCTAAAATATCTATGCTTTTGCTTAATACAATATAAACTTTTCAACAGGCACAGCCTGAAGGATTTAAAAAAATAATTAGAACCATTTTTACATGGAAATAATAGAAACAAAAACATATTTAAAATTTTATTTATAAGTGACAAACTTACTTCATCCGGACTAGGGATTATATTCACACTAACAACCTGTTCCGAAATGACAGACTCAGAATGTATTCGATTTAGGCGACTCTTCAGTTCAGTGTTCTGGTTCAAGACCTACAGGAATGATACGTGGTTAATTAAGGAAATATGCGTCAGGCTTATTTAATATTATATAGCCAGAGCAAATGCACAAAACACCACTATAGCTGATTAAGTCAGAAAATGAAGCACTGTACGTTTCACCACATAACCAGTACAAACTAGAAGAAATGTGGCATAGCATTTTGATTTCTAATGGAGCGATGCATTTAAGAAATTAAAACTACAACAAACACCAAAGATTAAAACATTAAATATTTATGTTGTACAGGACCATTTGATAGCCCCTAATGGCTTGATTATACTGAATAACAGGTACAAAATATCAGATGATATGTCTTCCTCACATACCCCCCTCAAAAAAAAACAAGCTATGCCATCCACTGTTTATTTAATAAAGTTTTAATTTACTTGCTTGCAATTGCTACCCATATATTCCAGATATACCAGATGTGGATCTAGGACACTATAACAACAACACTTCAGTTATGTATAATATTCTTAGAATATTCTGAAAACTTATAATACAACATAAAACTTCAGTTATGCTCAATATAATCATAATCTAAAATAAAATATAAGATAACATAAAAGATAATAGATGAGTGTGTGGATATAATCATATGGTTATGGGTTGGAGTGGTTACTAGGCAATTTTAATTACCTTAAAACAATGAGAATTGGTATCTAGGGTCAAATCCAGCAGTTCACCAATTGTACTTTACAGTGCATGGACTATCTTAAGACAGCAGGACAGTAAAAACAAAAAGGTCAGAGTAAAAACTATTTTTGAGAGATCTATCCAGTCATACATCCACATTAAACTCCAGTTTGTAGGAGATGGTGGCTATATAGCCTGTCAAACACACATATCTACATAAAAATTTAAGTCAGTGTTTATTAAATCAATTTTATTTGTTTTAAAGAGATTATCATTTTTATCTTTTTTTTCTTGTATAATAAATGTAGTCTGGCAATTGTTTTGTTTTCTGATTTTCGATTGGTTCTCAATGACCTTTTGGTGGAGGTTTTACATTTGACAGCAGTTTGCTATGAAAGTTATGTGGTAGTTCCAATGTTATTTCTATACGGTGAGGTATGATCATCCACTCAGAAGAAAAGGCACAGATAGTATTGGATAACCACACAGTTATATTTAACAATTTTCATCTGTAAAATGCCTATCAATGTAAAACAACATAACTAAGCAAAAATGAAAGTAATAATGAACAGAAAGATACTGAAAAACATAACTGGCTGATGGAGATATTACTTTGTCTCTGATATTCTACACTGGAAGGATTTCTATCACAAAACACCATACTCAAAATAAACTAGCCAGATGGCTGTACTTGACTGACTTAAGCAATGAAAACCTGTAAATAAGTCAACATCCTAGAGAACAGAAATTCCATAAAATAATGACCTCCAATGAAGAAAGCATCACACAAATCACAAATATAACTACTCAAGATTTATTTATTTACTATTTTTACTTGTCTTAACTAGTTTAGTAGGTTAATCCCTAATGGATCATGAGACATAACTAAGGCCAAAAAAAAAAAAAAACACTACACTAAAGCAAGTACTGTAAAGAGACTAAGCAGAAATTTCATAATCACTAGAGAAATTACTGGAAATGATGCAAAACACTACAGTATATACAATGACAAAATGTGAGTGAGCTGCAATACTTAGTATAATATAAGGCATGCAGTAAAAATCAAAATATTTATAATTGTATTACTTAAGCATTTATAGGTGCTTTAGATAGGAAACAATTCTATATATATATATATATATATATATATATATATATATATATATATATATATATATATATATGTATATATCACACATAATCATTGCCAAGATAATACAGAAGCTATCCATCATTTTATCAAAACTACCTACTTTACTATTATAAACAAGAATCTCCACTCCCTACAAGCCCTTCTCTTCATGAAGGACTCTGACATCTGTGTAGTGACTAAGACATGGTTTAAAATAGTGGAGAGCATTCTGGCCATGCATGGCTATCATGCCTTCCACATGTTTAGACTAGCTACTGCACAGGAGGGGAAAAATACTGGAGGTGTCTCAAACTACATCCAGAAGAGACTCACACTAAGGCTGGTAAAGCAGCAAGATGCACTAGAGCTTCTTTATCCAAAATAACCATCAGAAGTGGCCCACCCCATGTATTAGCAAGTTATTGAACATCCTCTGTGACACAAGAAAGCCACAATGCCTATCTACAGGAACTAGACTCACTCAGTATTAAACCCAATACCATTTCCTAGGTGATCTAAACTATCCAAATATAGACTGGAAACCTACACCACCACTAGTGCACAAGCACAAAGATCCATGTACTTTGTCAATACAAATGTCCTGGAACAATTAGTCAGAGTACCCATTTGGGGGAAATAACATCTTGGATCTTGTACTTAGTAATATGAGAGCACCTTGCATTGTCCTTTGCATATCTTCATCACTTTTATGGCCTGGCAACAGATCAGTCTCCTTCGAAATAAAATTTAAACCAGAGATTCCTTCCACTCAAGGTACCTTTAAAAATTTCTTAAGACAAACTACTTACTCATAAGTTATACATTGGTAAGCTTCAAATCCCCGTCAAACCCAGATAACTCCAGCAATCACAGAGAAATGTACACCACTATACTATACCAGCATAGATGCAGCTGTACCCCCTATGAACAATTGCAAGGCAAACCACAGAAATATATCCATAAGGTCAAACCATAATATCAACAAGTTTTATAACAAAAGAAGAATAATTTTGACCAAAAGTAAAAACAGTAATTCTCAGAATGTTAGAGTCATTGTCACTGAAATAAACAAACAACTTGGAGATAAAATCTACCAATGCCAAGTTTGATGCTAAAATAGCTACCCAAGCCAAAGGAAATCACAAGGCATTTTTAGTTATGCTCGTAATGTACTGACCTGATTGTAAACAATGTTACTTACCCTGAGGCTGAAGATATAGCAAACATACTGGCTGATAAATTTAGCTTTAACTTTACCCCTTCATCTGTCTATCAAGATATAGCTGAAACTGTCTCAGCTCTAGCTATCATACAAGACCAATTCCTAAAAGTGCTATTTAAAGCTAAAAATACTGTATTGATTGGGCCTGACAATATTCCTGGATGCATCTTGAAAAGAATGAAGCATGATTTAGCTGCACCCCAACAACACTGTTCAGTCTCGGCCTCCATACAGGTTTTGTGCCAAGTGAAAGGAGAACAGCTACAGTCATTCCCCTGCATAAAAAAGAACCTTCCACGGACCATGGCAATTACGGACCCATAAGTCTGATCAGCCTCATATACCAAAGCCATGAGAAGGCTTATCATGGAACTAATCAGTCAGGACATAGGGAACCTCCAAGCACTGGCCCTGTCTCAGTTTGGATTTGTCAGGGGCAAATCATGCTTACTCATCCTGGTGGATGTTTTTGAGAAGGTCACCAAATCAATGGATGAAGGCAAAACAGTACACACCACAGATATTGACCTAGCTAAAGCTTTTGACACATTTACCCACTCAGGCATAGCAGAAAAGCTAAAAAAAATTATGAATAAACCCCTGTCCCACTTTATTACCAACTGGCTCACATAAACTATGCTGAGACCTCTCCTGTTTGGCATCTACTTTTCTGAAGTAAAAGACAATAACAAATGGCTCTGGCTGACTGTGTTTGCAGATGACTGCAAGCTAGGAGCATTCACTGAATCCCCAAATGATTTAGTCATCCTGCAGGAAGGTTTGTCCTAATTAAACAACCTGTGCCAAAATCATGGACTGAAACTAAATGCCAAAAATGCATTATTGTATCCTTTTGGAAGTCATCTACCCCAGAAAGCTACCAAAGTGACAATACAGCCCTAAGAAATGACCCAGTTGTTTGGGATTTGGTAACTTATGTGGACAGTGACCTAACTGTTGACCAACATATGGCCATTGTTGTCAGTCCTTTTATATTGCACAGCTTATAAACAAAGCAATTGTGTCTAGATCTAGGGATGTCATTGTTGCCCTTTACTCAACCCTCATTAGGGCAGTTATTGAATATAATGCCCCATTTGCATGTATTTGTCTAGGCACAATCAACAACTGGGATGCCTACAGAGATACCTTACTAAATGTATACAAGGCCAGAACAACATGCCTAATATGGACCAACTCAAATCCCTGTCACTATACTCAGTATCCTATCAACTGCTAAGAGATGACCAGTGTCTGGCATGAAAAGCATCCTCAGACCTGATACTGATGGGTTTAAACCTCCTATGCAACATCAGCAAAATGGTTTGGAGGGACAGGTATATCTAGCAGAAGATACCACTGCTCTGGAATAGACTCCCAATCCACATAAAACAAAATTCATCCCTGCCATATTCAAGTGCAACTTGGATCTATGGATTGGAAATAGAACATTTACCCCAGAACTGCTCCCTGTACTACTAATGGAGAGGGGCGGCTTCTAATTGCTTTATCCTATGTGTGGCTCCTGTCAAATTATCTGTGATATGATCGCAGTTATTCTCATTATAGGTAAAATATAATTATTGACCATGGGATGAGTAAGTCCACTCCCTAACAAAATTGGATAGGATAATTCAAGCAAAAAGGGAAACTGGCTAAGTTTAAGATGACCTGCAAGGGCATCATCTAGTGCATACTTATGAGCCTATGAACTAGAAGCTGAATGGGATTGGAAATATAACTTACACCTAAGAATGATACAATTTATAATATGGGAAGTTAAAGCAACAGTCGTTCATGTAAAAGTGAGAAGCGCAGCAAAATGCATGAAAACTAGTAATGTTATCAGGGTAGATACCTACTCAGGTTATGACAGCACTGGAGGTAGATGGATAGGGGGTTATTAAAGGAGGTTGTCCAGGATGGAGATAAAGGCCAGTGCTTGTGCTGAAAAAATAAAAACTTGTGAATACAGGATATATGCAATAGGCAAATTTCAAATGTGTAATAAGGAAAGTAAGGACTGCAAAACACCGAGAGAAAGTACCTCACAAAGAGGATTACTGGACTCAAACAAATGCCCTACACTGACCACCTCAAAAAACTCCAGCTTTACTCTGTAGCATACTCAGAGGTGATCTCTGCCTAACATATAAAGCTATGTCAAACCCAGAGCTGTTGGACATGCTACACCTAAAGAAATCCCAATCCCTCCGAGCTACACGCTCTAGGGACCTAAACCTTGCCACCACAATAAACAGGACATGCTGGAAGGATAGATTCCTATCCCAGAGACTTCCCATACTCTGCAACAGGCTACCCATCTATGTCAAAGTTCTTCATTAGCACTCTTCAAGAAAAATCTTGATGAGTGGATGGGAAATAGGAAATACACCCTGGGGATCACTTCTCTGTCTCTGCTTGACAGTGGCACAGGAAAATAACTTTCTTGGGTGGCGTAAGCCAGGGAACCTTGCTGGCTAGGCTTACGTAGGCCCTTGGGCCGATAGCCTAGTACCTACCTATGAACCTATGTATAACAAGCTGAGGGTAACAAAATAAAACTAAGTGAATGGGTGTAATTGGAATGAACTGAAAAAACTGTGAGTAATGCCCAGATGAGATGTCTGAATCTCGAAGGGCCAGGCACTGAGAATGGTTAAAAATAAAATAAAAAGGAACAAAGTATAACAAACAGACTGTGCCTAACTAGAGTTAGGTGAATGAATGAAATCAGATGGCACTGGTAAAACTGAATAAAGTCCAGATCACTAGGAGAAGGACCTGAGAATGGTTAGAAATAAACCAAGAGAGAACACATCAAAATAAGTTCAGGATAGCAATACAAAACTAAGTGAATGGAAGGAATCAGAAAGAACAGCCAAAACTGTGAAACATGCTCAGATCACTAGAGGTAGGAAGGATCCTGGCACACAGAAAAATTTTCTCATTTTTACAAGTCTTTTCAGTAGTTAAGTTTCCTAAACTTCACTATGTATTTTATAGCAAAACAACAGGATTTGCTTTCTTTGAATACTCATGTGAAGGTCAAAGGCAGAGGCCCCGGAAGCGTTGGAATTAGTGTATTCAAGACAAATCTTGTTGTTTTATTATAATAAACTAACAGTTGTAATTTTATTTATTTATTTAACGTTTATTTACTGGGAAAGTCCGACTGGGACATACCCCATTTTCAGCGGAGGCCCGGGGAGAAATCTTCCAGACTCATGTCTTTGGAATTTGTTTAATATGCTTTTTTACTGAGTGCTCTCATTCAACCATGGGGAATAAATGACATCAGAAAGAATTTGCTAGACAAATTCTAGTTTTTTAAAAGAAAGAGTTGCATTTCCCAAAAAGGAATCTTAGGGAACAGGCTGAAGGATGTGGAATTTGAAACACTTGAACAAAAAGTAGTACATTTGGCTGTGTCTGAATGAGGTTTTATATGTAAATTCCAACTGATGGCTTATGACTTTAACATATTTTGCTGCTGGGCACTCTGTAGGTCCTGCCAACATATGAATGTAGACACTTGGTGTATTTCACCATATATGTAACCCTCAGAAACTCTCAGTCACTCATCACTCCGGACATATAACTGATATTTTTACTTGGATGGGTTGAAGCTACCTCAGCAGACCATTTAATAACAGTGTTAGCAAGATACAGACAGGTATGCCCTAGGTCCTGAGACTACTGCATTTGGAATCTCTAGAGGGAGTCCCTTATTCTAACTATCCTATAATGTACTTTAAGTCTTGCTCATTAAGAGCATTTTCCCCAAGGATATGATGCATGGATCCATTGCCAGGGATGGCATTCCATTAAATCAGCAAGATGTTCTTGATGCATAAGGTGTCTGAGCTGTGGGCTTGGACAATGGTCTTTTCTCTGTTAAGTGCCACATTCCAGAATATTACTATCTGCTAATGTGAACCTCATCTGTGCTTGTTGTACTGAATGGAATAAAGATTGAGTGGCCTGCAGCCTCACCAGTTCTGAAGGCAAAATCCAGAATGCAGTTACCAAACTGCTCTTTGTAACCTCTATCATGGTACTTATTCTTCAACTTGTGAAAATTTCTGGTGAAGTGCTCCATTTCTGTGACATGCTAGTCAATCCTAAGCTACTGAGCATTTATAATGTTGATTTTGATATGCAAATAATGTACATCTTTGTTAGTTGTTGGTCCACATAGATTTCTGCTAGAGGTCTGTGCAAAAGAAGTGGCTTTGTGATCTTTTGTAATTTATTGTCTCCGCAAACACTGTTCTGATGGAGAAAGAATAGACGTAAATTTCAAGAAATCAGCAGAGGTACTGATATTTGTAACCATAGCCTCAAGGACATCTGTGACACTTCTCAAGGGAGGAAAATGTCATTAGTAAAGTAGAAGTCATCCAGACCCTGGTGGAAGTGGCAGTCAGGAATGCTTGAGGCTTCCCAATGGGACAGAACTGCACTAGTAAAACCTTAAACCATTGCAACCCTACTGCACTGTTTGTAGAGTTTTGATCCAAAGGCAAAAAAGGTGTTGTCAAGTACAAATAAAATAGGGGGGCCAACATCTGCAGAGTGCTTGTGAGACCTGGCTAAGAATTGTTTGATAACTGTGATGCTGCTGTTGTGTGGAAACATGGTAGGAACATGGTGGTAAGTGATTCAGCAATAGTTATAACCAATACCCAATTGTTCTTAGGATTGAATGTGCTAATTTCTTTTGAAGTCCAGTGAGTAAAATGATGACTTAAGCTTGCATTGAAGGTAGATGGCAATGAGTTCAGTTAATGATTTGCAACTGTTCACAACTGGCCTAAAGGGTGTGTCCTCTTTTTATGTATGGGGCTTGTCTTGACAATTCACAAAACAGGTAAAATTATGAGATGCTCTACTGTCACAAAATGCCGATCACTAGTGATACCATCACTGTAAGCCAGTCCATTGGAAGGTGGTGCTAATACAATTAAAGAATATGTGGATGTAATTCTGTGAAGATCCTGCATAAAATCTCCTGTTTTCAATTATAGTTTCCATGTTCCTGCTGTAGTCAGCTGTCTTCTCTTTTACAAAACATTCTTATTTTGTCTACTTTCATAATCCTAATTGAGGTGTCATTGCTAAGGCGATAAGTCTTTTAAGCTTCTGCTTTGCAGCTTTTTGTCAGAAATTGCCTTACTTTGTGTACACTGTTCTCTGGCCAACAACATGGGGTGAGTGGGTGGTAGGCATGTAACTAGTGGGCTTAACCTATTCCTTGCTTTGTTTGTCCTTCCTGTAGAACTACAGCTGTAAGCTGAGACTTCTAACATATATTAAAACTGCTGATGGTGAGGACTGGGATAAACCTCATTGGTTGGAATAAAGATTAAGCCTTTGTTAAGGACTTTAATTTTATCTGCTAAGAGAAGACCATCTGTCAGATTTCAGATCTCAAATGTAAGTCTGTTTAAGGCATGCTCCTCCAAAAAAGTCTCTTATTTTCAAAACCACCTCCTTCTTTCTTTCCAGGTGTCATTCTCCTTTGCTGGAGCTCAAGAGTTCCTACACTGCCATATGGCTGTTTGTCTCTATGAGGTAAACTCAGGCCCATGTTGCAGTTTTTCCCCTTCCTCTCTCTGAGTGTCTGTGTTCTTGTTCATTTTGGACTTTCCAATGGTGCTCTTATGATATTCCATGACTTTCTCTGCTGGCAATCATCATAGACCTTCTCTGTGGATCTGGCATGGTTCCCAGTGATCAGCCTGCCCTCTCTCCTCCAGAAGGTTCATGAGGGTCTTATTGTAACACATGGTCCTGCTCCAAGGAATTGCCCCACAAGGGTCATGCTCTTAGCACAAGGGGGACCCCAAGGCAGACTGTCACAGAGTTGGTGGGTCATGCTTCTCATGTGTAATGCTGGGTTGTATACCTTGTCTTTCTGTTGTGTGGGCTGTCATCCTGTGGCTTTTTAAAATGTCTCACTCATAGTCTTAGTTGTCTCTGAGGAACTTGTTGTTCTTGATAATTAAACTTAATTAAAATTAAGGCAAGGCCATCCTTTTTTTAAGCAATATTTGATTCTCCCTAAATATGGTGCTACAATGGTATTCTAGATTGGGAACCAGCAACATTAAACATAATGTGCTGTTACTTAACACCTGTGAGGCATAATAGTCCTTCTCTGAGAAATATTACAAAAGCTAAAGACCAGGGAACAACAACTGGGAGACATCTTATTTATCACTAGCTAGCCTTGCCTCAAGAGTTTTCTACATAGATGCTTTTCTTAAAGTGGTTAACTGATCAGATTAGAAGATGATATGTAACTCTAACCAGAGACCTACTTATTTGAAATTAGTTTCAAATGGAATATCATCAGAAAGTAATGCACTCCAGATTTACTGGAGTTGTAATTAGCTTTTGAGGAGCATCAAAAAGAAAGGATTCAGTTTTACAAGGTGAATCACAATATGTTTGTAATGGAACCTGTTTTCTAGATCTTTCAGATTATTTGATCTGGATGTTGTTTAGTGAAAATTTGTGAGCAGGAAATTTAATGTCTGTTGCAGCAAAAACATCCAAGAACATTTACTAATTTAACATATGAAGAATGGACTTTCATGATAATTCAGTGTGCTTTATGAAACCTGATAAGGGTGGTGGAATTATGATTATAAATATTACAGATTATTTAAGTAAGATGTTTGTGGTACTCAATAATGAAAGTGTTTATGGAACTGAATCTTTAAATGAAATTAACATACCGTATCAGGCTATTGATTTGTTCTGGGTCACATGCTTATGCAAAAATAAATTAGATGAAAAGTATTATCGTTGGAAGTCAGGAGTGACTCTACACCCATCTTTGTAAACTTTGTTATTTTTTACTGGGAGACTACCAACATTTCTAAGGCTGAATATATGAATTTAATAAGAACATAGTCACATTTCTTAGATGACATCTTTATATTAAGAGTCAACACCAAGGAAAGATTGGTGGAATTTTTAGTACATCAGTAATACTTTCAAGTTTACAATGTTTACATACCAAAGCTCTGATGAGAGTATTAATTACTTGGATGGATATATTGACAAGATTAAGGAAAACAGTGCTTTCAATCAAGTATGTACAGAGAGATAACCTTTGTGAATTTTTATTTACATTTTAACTGGCATCCAATTTTTCAAAAAAAAAAAAAAGTTTTATAAAGGGCCAAATGGTCAGGCTTGCAAAAGTGATTTCTGTTGACAAAGTTTTTTTAAGGGAATTGGATATATTATGTAATATGTTTAAGCAAAGAGGCTATCCTATATTTTGTATTTTGCCAGTATATGAGTAAGTTTTAAACAAAAAGTGATGGGCATGCATAACCTAATGCTAGACAAAGGAGAGTTTTAACTTGCATTGAAAACAAAAAGAAGTTTTGATAATGTTGTGGCACTGACTTACAGTATGGACACAAGGGCAGTAACGTACAATTGGAAAAACTGATATTAAATGGCATGATCATAATCTTAAGACATGCTTGGGGGTAGCTCCAAAACTTACCTATAAACATGGGAATAATATGAAATGTTTGTCGGAAAGACATCATCCGGAGAAAGTAATCTTATTGAAGGAAGGCACCTTCTATTGTGCATGTTATAAACAATGTCCCTATATGTACAATAATGAAATAGTTTGCTTTGAGAATAATAAACCAACCAGGGTAATGGGTTGATTTAATTTTGCCTCTGTGGGATTTGTACATTTGGCAGTATGTCAAATGTGTTAAGCTTAATATGTTTGAAAGACTATTATAAGTCTTAATAAGCAAATTTCTGAATATCTACGTGACATTATCGGGGTGATACAAAAAATGTATTATATAAGCACTCTCATAATTGCATTAATTTTAGAGTATTTACATTTTTTATACTGGAAAAAAGTGGGAAAAAATCCAAGAGGAGGGCCTTTGGAAGTAGTAGTAGAATAAAGGGAATTAGTTTGGCAATTTCAGACTGTACCTAGTTTGAATGAAGAAATTTCAGTCATGAGTGCATTGAAGGTGAAAATAAGCCAGTTATGATGGGTTTCATAAAATGATTTTTATACATATTAATTATTTTAATTCTCATTGATTAATGATAAATTTAGGTAGTTTCTTTTATGGTAATGCGATATTTCTGCTGTTAAAGTTGTGGTTTGTTGCATATTGTAGTACAGCCATACAGACACATGCACACACACACACACACACACACATATATATATATATATATATATATATATATATATATATATATAGATATAGATATAGATATATGTACATTATATATATATATATATATATATATATATATATATATATATATATATGTGTGTGTGTGTGTTTCTGTGTGTGTATATATACATATATATATATATATATATATATATATATATATATATATATATATATACATACACACACACACACACACATATATATATATATATATATATATATATATATATATATATATACATACATAAATATATATATATATATATATATATATATATATATATATAAAGTTACATTTTAGTGCCTTTCTGTTCCGCTGTTATTTGTGTCTGCCCCATCCCCCACTGATATATTAAGCTACAGTTTCTGAAATTCTAACCTGTAGCTCAGAGAATTTGCGTTCCCAGTGTCTTTCTGTTGCCCGTTTTTTTTTGTGTCTGACCCCCCCCCACATGGCATTAAGCTAAAGTTTCAGAAAAAGCTCCAATATTGGCTTACTTGACTGGACCCCTCTCTAGCTAGCCTGGAAGAGCTCCAATATTGGCTTTATTTGATTGGATTCCCCTCTAGCTAGCCTGTTTCATGTTTCCAACATTCCCATCTTTTTCCTGCTGTGGTTTTATAAGGTTGTGTTTCTAGCTTCCAACCTTAATAGCCTTATAACCCCAATACATCACCTCCTTGCAGCCCACCAATCAAAGGACAGGTCAGCATGGATATACTATTTCCTAACTCTCTGTAGCCAGCTTGTTGGAAATGGGCATCTTGAAACAATGTAGCAATTGTCTCATGTTTACTGACAACCACTTAATCCTTATAGAAAGAGACACAGTATGTGAGAGGTGTACTTATACAATAACACTGCCAGCTATACAAATGAAAACTATGCGCACAACACCCATCTCACATAGCACACAGTGCACACAAATAGGCAAGTGTATGCTGAGACACTTAAAGCAATTTTCCTAAACAATAAAGATCACTAGAGTGCCCCTTGTCAAAGTTATGCCTCAGCAAGCCCAAAGACACTCAGATAAAAAACAACTAGCCTGACGCCATCGTAGTCAGTGTAAGTGTAAATGACCTGGACTATATTTATTTATTTATTTGCAGTTTGATTACCGGGGAAGTCCACTGGGCTGAATTGACCCATTTTCAGTGAAGACCCGGGGAGAAAAGCTCCAAGATGCATTATACAATTTAGATACCTGTATTGATAGATAATATTAAAGATAATATTATGTAGAATAGTTACTCATAAATGCATTCAGTATCATGCATAGTTAACAAATTCATTAAGCTTGAAGGTAGGGATCATACAGTTTCATTTGAGGAAAACAGATATGTGTTAGGTGTGGAAACAGTTTACATACAAACCTTTTAAGAAAATGTAAATATGCTTTACATACACACATCAACAGTAGAATGCTATTTATAATATTTACAAGGTTGGGCTGTGTGAGGGTAGCTATAGGAGTTGCTGAGATATATATATGATATATATTTATATATATATATATATACATATATATATATATATATATATATATATATATGTATATATATATATATATATATATATATATATATATATATATGTATATACATATATATATATATATATATATGTGTATATATATACATATATATATATCTATATAGAAATGAAGAGAGATATTACGGAGCTCTCAGACAGAGCCAAGCACTGAGCAGCATATTACCATCACTAAGGATGATGACACAGTGTCAGCTAAAGATGACTGATTTTAACATTTGGCTGTCTTTCTGGTGTCATTCTAAGGTGGTCCAGTATTTGTCAGCTTGGACGGACATGGTTAACAGACCTGTTCGCTTGCCAAGGATGGTCTGCACCTGTCCCCTCTAGGCTTTTGAATACTGGCTAAAATGTTATCCACTTCCATAATGCCTTTTGAGATAATGCCAAATTAACCTACTGACATAACAAAATCAACTCAACTGAACCTCAAGGTGTTACTGCTCAATGCCAGGAGCCTAAATAAAAAAAAAAAAATATATATATATATATATATATATATATATATATATATATATATATACATATATATTACCAACAAGCCCCCTCACACTTAAGAATATAGACATCAGTGCAATTACCAAGACATGATTTAAAGTGGCAGACAGCACCCTGGGAGTGCAAAGTTAAATGTGCCTTCCACTCTTTTGGACCAGTAGCTGCACAGAAAAGGGCTAAAGGTGGAGGTGTCTTGATACACATCCATAAAAAGCATACCTCTAGGTTGGTCAAGTAGGATGATGTGCTGAAGTTCCTTCATGTGCAGATCAACATAGACAAATCCAGTACAATATCCTAGCTTGCTATAGGTCTCCCACCGTGACCCAAGAAGCTCACAATACATACTTGGGTCTACTGGAGACACTTGCCATCCAATCTAACACCCTACTCATGGGAGATTTTAATTATCCCTCCAAAGACTGGAAATCCTACATGGCCTCAATTTTACAGACGAGACTCCTGGACTTTGGAAATAAAAACACCCTTGACCAAATAGTGAATATGCCCACAAGAAGCTCCAATATACTGGACCTTGCACTTACAGTTATGAGAGAATGTTGCCCCCCAACCAATATTTCATCCTCCCTGGCAATGTCTGACTATAAAGCTGTCACCCTCAAAATCAAAATCAACTCTAACTTTATTCGAGGTCAAACTATCTTTTATTAAGTGATGGTTTGCTAAAATTCAATGCCCCTCCAAATCTGGAGAACGCAGCAGCCTACACTAAATTGCTCTCAAAAACTCTGTACAACCATGTCAATGGCTGCACAGAGGATGCTGTACTTACCAGAATAAACCTAGGACTAGACCCAGAAACAAACGGCCCTGGTGAAATCCCAAATTAAACAGGATATACAACAAAAGGAAAACAGTTATGGCAAAAATCAGGAAGTGTAATTCCATAAAGATAAAAAATTTCTCATCAAACTAAATAGTCAAAGAACAACGAAGCTGCAAATGAACAAAAAACTCTCCAAAAAGGCAGCAAACAAGAAGGAAACGACCACAAGGAGTACGCCAAGGCACTATAAGGCACAACCACTGAAACCAATTCCAAGTCCAAGCACGAATTGCACAAAATATTTATTTAACGTCTCACAGCAAATACGTTTTCGTTGCCCATGCAACTTCCTCAGAATACAATCACAAACAAACAAGCATGCCCTAATGTTATACATACAATGATTAATGAATTAATATGATAATTGATTGCCTATTAAGTCTTAAAGAAAATAAATAAAATACATGAATTGCTGAAGCATAAATAATTTAAACATGTTATGTTCCATAATATTAAGTAGATTTAATATTAATGCATAAAGCAATTTAAAACACAAGTAAATGTTAAATATAAAAACATATAAAAAATATATAAAAAATTTTTTAAAATGAAATATGTGTATAATATATAATATATTTTAATTCAATCACAATATATATACACACAATATAAATGAATTAGTTTGGGTACACCAATGCATTTGAGACTTCCTTGTATTTAATCACAACAATTCTGCTCTAAGCTTCAAGTAAGGCATGATGGAAATAAGGTCATTGAGACCCGGAGCCTTATTTGAAGCTAACAATATCTGCCAGCATGTCTCCCTATGTGATAATCTGGCTTCCCAATGTCCTCCCCTGGAATTTTTTGATACTGATTCCAAAACATAAAACATAAAAAAGGCTGATTGGCACACCAATGTGTGCTTGTAAAGTGCATCGGTACTACTTTCCTTCTGGATCTCATAATGATGTTCATATATACGTCTCTTGAGCTGTCTTTCGGTCTTGCCTACATAAAATGCCTGGCAAGACCTACAGACAGCCAAGTAGACTAAACCTGCAGAATTGCAATTATGGTATTTTTGTGAATAAATCTTCCTATCCCTACTTTCCAAATAAAAATGTTCCTGATTAATGACATGTTTGCACTGTTTACAATGCCCACAACGGAAAGTACCCTTTCTAGATTGATTGGAACTACTTACATGTATATTTTGTTCCAAAAGATTTTTAATATTACGTCCTCTTTTGTAAACTGTGTTACATGTCATGTCCTTGAGATTTTTCAAATCTGTAAAGTCCTGAAAGGTCTCCATTTCTTTCTGGATGATGTACCTAATATGTCCAGCGTCTTGGCTAAAAGCAGTGACGAATGTCAAATTAGGACTTGTAAAGTTGGAAGTGGATGGAGTATTTTGCATGCATATGTCAGCAGGCCCCCTTCCCAAAATCGGAAAAAATCTAGTACCCCTAGCTGAACTAACCTCTTCCCAAATTGATTTTATTAGAGGTATAGGATATCCCCTTTCAAGGAACAGCAAGCTCAGTTTTTCACACTCAATATTGAAATGTTGATCGTCCGAAGTCATACGTGATACCCTAACAAATTGTCCCTTGACAATGGACCTTTTTTGAAATTTGGGGTGGGAACTAGAATAATGTAAATAGCTATTTGCAAAGGTAGGCTTTCTGTATACCCGGGACCCAAAGTTGTTAATATGTTTGTATAGGGTTACATCTAGGTAATTAACTTCATGAACTGAAATTTGATAAGTAAATTTTAAAAACTCAGTAGTAGAATGCAAGTAATTAACAAATTCTTCTATACATTGCTTCGGCCCTGTCCAGAAAATGCAAATATCATCCAGAAATCGGGTGTAGTGAGTCCAAAACTTGGAATATTCACTGTCTAGAACAAATTTATTTTCCCATACAGACAAAATCATGTCTGCATAGGTCGGAGCACAATTGGCCCCCATAGATACACCCGATATCTGTTGGAAGTATTCCCCGCCAAAATACACGTAGTTGTATTTCAGAACCAGTTCCAATAAGTGCATAACTAACACCACATCATTGTTGGTAACACCTGCACATGCCCACAAAACCTCTTCGATCCAAGCCAAGCCTGTTGAAGGGGGGATAACCGAAAAGAGGTCTACCACATCTATGGTCACGAACAGTAGGTCAGATCTATACAAATCATTGGTAATCCCACGTAGGAATTCCCAAGAATCCTTTAGAAGATGTTGTTTCTTGCCCCATAGCTGCTTTAATTTCCAGTCCAAAAATTTGGAGAGGTTGTGGGTTTTAGACCACTGAGCAGCTACAATAGGCCTGAGAGGGGGGTCCATGACATTTTTGTGGATTTTTGGCACTCCAAAGATGGTAGGAACTTTAGGATGTAAATTACTAAGAAAAGAATAAAGGTCCTGCTCAATGACCTTCTGATCAAGGAGATCCTTAATGACCATATCAATCTTCTTGTATGACATATGTACTTAGTTTAGAGAAACAATAGTGTATTTAGTCGTGTCATTTAATAATTCATGCATTTTTGCCTCATACATTATCTGTTCCATGATAACCGTACCACCCCCTTTGTCGGGTTGCATGATCCGGACGGATGTATCACAACATAACTCAGTAAGGAGGGCATTTTCTGCCTGTGTAAGATTAGAATGATTGTTAAACCTGCCCACCTGACTTCGTATCGTGTGAACAATCCTATTTTCCAGATTGCTGATTTGTGGATGTAACGGAGGATTATAGGTACTAGATTTTCTAAGCATTAGACAAGGGGCCATACTATCAGATCCAAGAATGTGCTGGAGATTAAGTTTACGCATGAAAAGTTTAACATCAAGAATAGTATTAACCATATTGTAATTTCTACTGGGTACAAACTTGAAACCTTTCGTAAACAGGGAAAACCAAAGCTCAGTTATTACTGTGTCACTGTAATTGTAAATATGGTATCCATTAAGTGTATGTTTGGAAAAATTTCCAAGTTCTATAATCTCAATATTCCCATCCTTTACCATTTCTGATTCTGATCCCTTCTCCACCCCCTGTTTTTGGTCCCCCCGACATTCCAGGGAGAGCGTGGTGCTGGATAATGCTGTTGGCCCTGTTGTTTGTGAACCTGCTGGCGAAGACGTTCTGATCTCCTGGGTAAAAAATCAGGATCAGAATATGTCTCGTCATCAAATGGATGTAGCGGTGGGGGAGAAGAAAACTCCTGTCTAGGAGACTGTATGTCTCGTGTATTAATGGTATCCCTATACACTGGCTGATGTAATGTACCGCCCCTGGAATTGGGTGGATTGGGGTATTGCCTGCCTTCCTGGTATTCCCTGATATCTCTATTGAGCTTCCTGTATTTTCGATTAAGCACTGTATTGCACTGTTGATCTACCTGTGTCCTAAGTGCATAATATTTGCATTTTTCAGATTCAATAGTAAATTTTAAATCTGAAGTAACATTTTCATTGAGTTTAAAAATATCTAGTTGTAAAACTTTAATTTCAGACTCATTTCTTTTAATGATGGCTTTGACAATGCCAAACCCACAATCATCGAAAATCTTAATTAACTCTGAGTGAAAGTCACTCCCACAAATGACATTATTAGGAAATTTATGCACACGCAAACCCTTTGGTACAATCTGTTTCTTAGGACATTCATTTAAGTATAAATTATCTAACTGCAATGTCTTGTACCTGAATAATTTGTTTTCAAGAGTCCGCATATTATCTGCAAAAGAAATGCCAGCATGAGAGTGATTTTCATAATTTTCATTAAACTCGAAAGCGGGTTGAAGTTTAACCCACTCAGAAAAAGTTGAAGCTGGATGTACTGCAATGTCCGATTGAGAATGTCCAGAGCCATTGGAAGCACTGTCATTGGCCTCTCGAAAAACAGCAGGAGTTTTTAGAAAATTACTAATATCCGCGTTGTCATTGATTTCCAAGTGGCTGGATGTATCTTTTGAAGTACCAGATGGTACCAAACCCGCCATACGTGGTTTAAACACTTTCAGGAGTTCACGCTGTTCAGCTAGAACGGACTGTAATCCTTGGCTGAGCGGTGTAAGAAGTTGAACTAACAAGGTGAGTTGGCCCGTGAGTTGGCGCGTGTCAGCTGAGGAAGCCGATACACCCTCCTCCACACTGGCGCCGGAAGCACCAGCAGAAGCAGTTCCCAAACTTGCCTCCATAACACACAAAGAACAATGAAGCTGCAAATGAACAAAAAACTCTCCAAAAAGGCAGCAAACAAGAAGGAAACGACCACAAGGAGTACGCCAAGGCACTATAAGGCACAACCACTGAAACCAATTCCAAGTCCAAGCACGAATTGCACAAAATATTTATTTAACGTCTCACAGCAAATACGTTTTCGTTGCCCGTGCAACTTCCTCAGAATACAATCACAAACAGTTATGAGAGAATGTTGCCCCCCACCCAATATTTCATCCTCCCTGGCAATGTCTGACTATAAAGCTGTCACCCTCAAAATCAAAATCAACTCTAACTTTATTCGAGGTCAAACTATCTTTTATTAAGTGATGGTTTGCTAAAATTCAATGCCCCTCCAAATCTGGAGAACGCAGCAGCCTACACTAAATTGCTCTCAAAAACTCTGTACAACCATGTCAATGGCTGCACAGAGGATGCTGTACTTACCAGAAGTAAACCTAGGACTAGACCCAGAAACAAACGGCCCTGGTGAAATCCCAAATTAAACAGGATATACAACAAAAGGAAAACAGTTATGGCAAAAATCAGGAAGTGTAATTCCATAAAGATAAAAAATTTCTCATCAAACTAAATAGGCAACTAAGAGGGCTATTTAGGTAAAACAAAGTCAACTTTGAGGTTAACATAGCCTCCCAGGTGAAAGATAACCATAAGGCTTTCTTCAGCTATGCCATGAACTGGTGGATAATGGTACCACATTCACTGAGCCTGGTGACATATTGTGAACCTGTTATCGGACAAATTCCATTCAAACTTTACCCTCCTCTCACCCCTCCCAGCCCCCATCTCAAACCTAACCATCCCCAAAGAAATACCCTCAAACATAATCCCTCCAACTATAACTAGAGAGCATGTACTGGCTGCTCTCGCTAAAGCCAAGAACATGGCCTCAATGGGCTCCATATCATCCCAGAATGCCTCCTGAACTGTTAGAAATATGATTTATCAGGAACCCTGGAGTCACTATTTAACTGCAATCTTAAAACAGACTTTATGCCACAAGAATGGATGACTGCAACAGTCATCCCCCATAAGGGATGGCCTTTAACAAATTCTGGAAGCTACAGACCCATCAGTCTGGCTAGTCTTATTTGCGAAGCCATGGAAAGAATTATCATTGACATTATCAACAAGAACATAAGAGACCTGCAGACATTGGATTCATTCCAGTTTGGCTTTGACATAGGAAGGTAATGCTTACTGAACTTGGTAGACTTCTTTGACAAGATCACTAAGACAATGGATGAGGATAAAGTGGTGCATACTGCCTACCTAGATCTGGCTAAAGCATTTGATATATTACCCCACTCGAGCATTGTCAACAAATTTATGGAACTAGGCATAAACCCTTTTATAACATGCTGGGCAGCTAGCCAGCTCTTGCATAGGACCCAGTAGGTTAGGAATGGTGAGGCCACCTGCACAAAAAGGCCAGTCAACAGTGGAGTCCCTCACAGCTCTGTGCTGATCCCACTCATCTTTGGCATTTACTTCTCGGAGGTTAAAGCCAATGTCAAAGGCCTCTGGCTGACCATGTTCATAGATAACTGCAAACTGGGAGCAATCACTGTGTTCTCCCAAGATGTGAACACCCTTCAGGAGGGTCTAGCACAGGCAAACTCTTGGTTCTAAAGCCATAGCTTAAAACTCAATGCCAAGAAATGTATTATAGTACCTTTATGGAAGTCAGCCACCCCAGGTAACTGCATCATCAATAAAACTCGCCTGAAAGTTGATTCACTAGTCAGGGATATAGGAACTCATGTAGATAGTAACCCAGCCATTGACGAACACGTCCAAGTGTGAAAATCCTTCTGTTGTTCAACTTATAAGTAAGGACATGCATGGCATCTAGGTCCAGGGAGGTCACTGTACCACAGTATTTGGCCTCATCAGACCCATCAAAGAGTATAATGCCCTCTTTGGTATGTATCTGACCAGACACATGCAACAGCTGAAACATCCATAAATGTTCCTTACAAAAATAATACAGGCAGTAAACACAATGTCCTATGTTGATTGCCTCAAGCTCTGTTTTTTACTCAGTATCATAAAGACTTCTGGCAGGTGATCTTTGCTTGATGTACAAGGCATCCTTGGACCCTATTTTGATGAACCCCTTTGCACATCCACAAAACAAACAGCATCAGAACTTCTAGATTAAAAGACCTACATTTTGCTTGTGAAATAAACAGAGCATGTTGAAGAGGCAGATATGTTTCTCAGAGAATTCTCATTCTCTGGAACAGGTTCCCCATCCAGGTGAAGCAGAGTTTCTCCACAGGCTTACTGAAGTACAACTTGAACCAATGGATGGGTAATCAGGAATTCACCCCTGGTTTGGCACCTATGTCTCTGATGGCGAGAAGCATTCAGTAAATCACCCCCAATTTAAATCATATTTCTGGGTCACATTTGCATGCACTGCAAGGGTCATCAGTCTAGTGTACACCGATGAACCTATGACAGGAGCTGGGTAGGAGTGAGAGCACACCCAAACTGTCAAATGAGTGCTGTACAGTTGACGTTTGCACCAACAGTTGAAAGGGTTGCTTCAATGTGCTCGCAAGCTTAAAAAAAAGCTCTGTGAAAAAGCACCTAATGGCTATTTTATAAGCTTTGTGGTTCAATAGGTAGACTTCAACACTCATACTGGGAATGATACAGATAACATAGAGGGTATGAATGGGGGGAATGGCTTGCCTGATATGAACCCAAACTGCGAATTATTATCCCATTTCTGTGCTAGTCATGCAGTAATGAATCATGTCTGAAGGCAAGTCTTGGTAAAGCTGCCTTGTACCACAGTACCTTGAGACAAATATCAATGACTGCCTATGTCATCGGACCTCTAGCTATATGCTCTGTACACTAAGCTCTAGAAAGTTAATAAGCTGCCAGATAGTTCCTACTTAGTAATGTGTTAGGTCAGACAACTGAATGTCTGTTGCGAAAGCCTGGAAAACTGAAGCATGTAGATGGGAATGCTTTACAGATCTTGGGATAAAATGAGATCAAAATGGTGTACTATAAAGTCACTTTTCAAGTTTGCATAAATTTTAAAGCTTTTATTAAATTCCCTCTCTTTACTGTATAATAAATGGAATTTAGAGACTGGACAAAATGTACATCAGCACTTGATTGGAGAACAAATGTTGTTCAGCAGGGTATTAATGTATAAGTAATGCCCGCTGAAAAGTGAGAAACACCTGCGGTGTCATGCCTCAGAGCACCTCTGGGCGGGTGTTAACTACACATTAACACACACCCTGTCAAGCATTATTTCTCACATAAATTCAATGATTTCAGTCTTTTGGGATATTGTAAAAGCTTCAGTGAAATCACTATCCATGTAAAGGTACTCAGCAGCCTGACTAACCTTTTTATATCCTGGTTATAGTAACTACAGAAGGTTGAACATGTTCATTTACAGGTTGTATTAAGGCAATGAATAATTTAACTAGTACTTTTGCACCTTACAATGGCACACGTTTTATAATTAGCCTTGTTAAACCAATGCATTTCCTAAATTACAAGCACATAAATTTGGACTCAATGAAAGGCTTTCTATTAAGCCTTTCTTAGCTTCCAGACCTCTGAAACATTAGAGTCATTTTTATGTTGTTTTTATGTTATTTTTATATGTATGTTTATTTGTATTAAAGTTTTAAAGGTTTTAAAGTTTTTAAGCCATGCTGCATTTTTTATATTTTTGGATACATCTGTCTCTTTAAGTTAATTATGACATCATGTTAATGGATGCTTAAAAGGAGTCATATTCAGTAGTCTTTTATGTCTGATGAAGCGTTGGGTGTCAACGCGAAAGCGCTTACTTTTATCATTTGCTGCAGCTCCTGTTGTTCGCAATAAATGAAGATTTATTCTAACAGGCATTTCTTTGGATTTATTTGTTGACAATTTTGAACTTTAGCTCATGGTGCACTCTTCATCCTCTTCTTTTACATGATTTGAACTTTTTGAGGAGAGTGCTTTACCTGGCAGTGTGTTTTTCTTTGGTTATAATTTCTTAACCATATCTGTTTTTCTTTTATTTCTACCTTATCTTTAAACTCCATTTTAATTTTATACCCCTCCATTGCTATATTCAGAAAAAATTCTTTCCTCTCTAATAACTCCCGAATAATTTCCACTACCCATTCCTTAAATTCCTCTCTTTTCTCTTTTCAACAGATAGGTGGGAAGGCGCCAGCGTCCATTTTTATTTCATTACCCTGCAATTTTACTTTACTTATTATTGGCTTATGATGGGTGACCACGGTGGTGCAGCAGTTAGCATTGTCACCTCACAGCAAGAGGTTATCCGGTTCGATTCCTGGCTGGGGTGCCTTCTGTGCGGAGTCTGCATATCCCCCCTGTGGTCGCGTGGGTTTCCTCTGGGTGCTCCGGTTTCCTCCCACATCCCAAAGACATGCAGTAGGTGGATTGGACACTCTAAATTGGCCCTAGGTGTGCGTGTGTGTGTGCCTTCTGTGGAAGGTTGGGTGCTGGGCTGACAACTCGACACCGTAAAACTCCACTGCCAATCATGAGTGGACAGATGATCTGCTGTGGCAACCCCTAACCGGGAAAAGCCGAAAGAAGAAGAATTATTGGCTTATGATCTGAAATAGTTCTTGGATGTGTATTACAACTTTCAATTAAATGCACATGTTCCTGTAAAATATAAGTTCTGTCTAGCCTAGCCTAGTTTTTGTATTTTGGAGAATAATATGCAAATTCACTCGGAACTCCTACTACTGAATTCACATCTTTCATGCCAAATATTTTCATACATTTCTTCAAAAATTTACCCTCCTTTGTTACATTTTCCCATATGGGCCCCTGAGACACATCTTTACTGCTGCAAATCAAATTCCATTCCCCACCTATAAGTAATATTCCCTGCTGAAAGCTAATTACTTCTCCCAGAATTTTCTTAGGCTCCATTATAACAAGTTTTCGGTGGAATATAAATCATGCCAATGTAATTCTCCTCCCTTGCCAGTAGCCCCTTTGTACTACAAATCTACCATTATTATCTTTTTTTAAACCTTTCTATCACTATTGGAGCTCCTCTTGCAATTAATATAAGTATTCCTCTTTCCCTTTGCCTAAGGCATTCCACTGAATAACCATCCTGAAAGCATTTCTTTATCAAATTCACATGTTCAGTTCTTTCCAAATGTTTTCCTGTAGCATTGCTATTTGTATTCTACATTTTTAATATAATTCACTACTCTTTTTTTGTATATATATCTGTGAGACCATTAACATTTAAAGATAATACAGAAATTGTCATTATGTTAAAAAGCCATTATTCCAACCTTTATGTGTAACAGCTTTTTTGTTAAGTACCTAGTTCCAGCTTTTGTGTTGCATGCATACACTAATGTTTGTCAGGTTGATCTTTTATATAGTTGTTTCTTGTCTTATCAATTTGAGCCCATGTCCCATCTTACAAAACATTTTGTTTTAATAAATGCTCTCAAACAAAAAATACACTCCCAATACACCCCTAAAACCTTAATGCTAATGCACAAAACTATGTACATCTTCATCTATTGCAGTTTTACCCTCCTAATAGGAACAATTGTCCCAAACTGACAGCCACACTTGCAAACTTGGGTTAACCTAAAAGGAGGCTTAACCATGCTGAGATGCATGGTACAGCCTTGTGCTTCTATTAAGTGCTGTCTGGTTTTGTCTTATCTTTATTGTTCTCCCAGACTGGGAAATCACTTTCAGAAAACATTATCTCCTAGCCATTGAAAAAAAGAAGTATTATGTTTTTATTGCTGTTTTTCAGATTGTCTCCATTGAGGCATGAGAATGAGCTACAGATTTGCTTCTACAAGCATTTATTTATTTGCTAGAGGAAAGTTTTATTACAGTCAATGTCCTTTTTTATTTATTTGCTTTCTCTTAAAAACTTGTTACTAGACCAAGCCAAGAGCCTTAATCCAGTCATTCCCTTATGCAAAAATGAGAAAAAGCACATTGATTTTTCTTGCATCATGCCCTTCTGACCAGACTTTTCTTCTTTTTTACATTACAGTGCCTGCATTTCTTAAAACTGAACAAGGAGAAAGAAAAAGGAAGGAAAAAACAAACAAACAAAATGTTACTTTATTGCATGTAGATTACATCATACACTATAAAAATACTACTGTTAAGAACAAAATTTTGTTTTACTTACAGTTAACTCTCTTCCTCTCTCCTAAAGTTAATAACATGAAGTAGGGCATATGCTTTAGAGTCTCCTACATGGTTAACAAAATCAAAAAGTCCAATATTCAAAGGTTTTCTTGATCTGTTATGTTTCACAAATATAATTAATGCTTTGTAATCCCACATTATTTCTCAGTTTCTGAGTTGCTGGTTTTATTTCTGTTTATCTCCATCTCCCATAGCCAGTCTCTGCTTCATTTCCAATGTGCTCTCGGTTCTTCTAGTCAACTAGTCAACTCTTGTGCTTCTTTCCATTTCTCAAGCACTTCCCACTGAAACATTGGAAACGTTTCACTGGCACTATCTCTCTGTGATCTTCATTACCATAAGAACAAGAAGCAGAATCTCCCTCTGTTTCACAGCTCACTTTTTGTTGGATAGACTTTTGTATTTTCTCCTTAGCATGTTCTGCATCAAAAAATGTTTTTTTTCCCCTCCAGGAAAGAATATTCTGAAGATAGCTGGGTACAGCAGCTTGAATCTTGCACCTGCTTCTCGACATTCTCAGATTAGTAGAATAATTTTACTCCTCTTCTGACTACTGTACAGCGAAGAATCATTTTTCACAAACACCCTACTGTCTCCCACTTTTAGTACTTTGTCCTTCTGCCACAGTTTTGTCAGAATCAACTCCTTCTGCTAGTAGGATTCCATTTGTACTATTAAAGGTCTATGTTTCTTTCTAATGGCCAGGTGTAGAGCATGCACATGATGTGCCCTTTTAGTTAACAACTACTGCAGTGGAATACCAGTCCAGTTGATTATTTGTGCATTCATAAAATTAATACTGTCTGTTCCGTCCAGCTTCTCTGGTATAGCAGAAGATCTCAGGTTTTTCCTAGGTGCTCTGTTCTCTAATTCTGTTATTATTTTAAACATCTCTTTTTGAGCAGTCTCATATTCAGCCAGCCTTTTCTTCATTTCAACGTCTGATTTTTGCAGTTTTATCACCTCATCTGAATATCCATTTAAAGCTAATTCCATTATTTCCAGCCTTTTGTTATTTGAGTTGATGTACTCCATTAGTAATTAATTTATTTTAATCAGCTCTGAGTACATTTGACTTATTTTTTCCTCTAGGTTACTGGAAGTCATGTCTTGCACCAAAGTTAGAGCTTGCACTGCTTTTTGCTGAACAGCTGCAGAATTCTTCCCAATGTTTTTTCCTCACCCTTTGTGACTAATTTTCTTTCAGGTTCTCTGAATTTCTTTCTTGCTGGCATGCAAGCAGTGCACTTATTAGCCAGTTACTGAAATTTACCCCAAAAATACAAGTGTACTGGCGTTCTCTTCTAAGTTTCTCTTTTCACACTGGGAGAGCTGAAATTAAGCTGTTACTCCATGTGCAGCCATCTTGGATGTCCAAATATAAAAATATCATCATTAGTTCAAGTTTCAGTTATAATTAAAATATGTAGCCCATTTATTGTTTAAGCTGCATGCATTAATCATGCAGTTTTTGAGTTCAGAGTTCCAGGGTCTGAGTGAATGTTTTCTGAATTGTTCTCTAGGGTTGAAATTAATGTGTATTAACTATCTTTGGATGAGGTATTCCCATTTACTTATGTAGGTTAATGACTTTGTATAATCCTTGTATAAAGGGGGAATGGCTACACAAATATAAGAGTGGCCTAATGTTTTACAAGTGGTTTGGTAGTTAGCAACTGTGTCTATAAGTAAAAGGTTTACAAACAGAATGGAAAGTATAAAGCTGCTCAGTAGTGTCAGGCTGAGAGAAAACATGGGATGTGAAGTTGTACAACCTGTGAAAATATGTGGATGTGAACAGAAATAAGGTAAAACTGGGAAAAAGGCAAGGATAGGGTAAGCTGAAAATTCATCTAGCAAGTTAAAGTTGGAGGGTAGTAGAGTGATACAGCCTAACTACCACCTAGATTGGGGAAAGGGTAGAACCTATCTGCCAGCTAAGCAGGAGAGAGAGTACAGCATATCTGCCACCTAGGCTGGGTAGAGAATATTGCATATCTGGTACCTAGGCTGGAGAAAGAATACAGCATATCTGCAACCTAGGCTGGGGAAAGAATACAGCATATCTGCCACTTAGGATGGGGACCGAATACAGCATAACTGCAACCAAGGCTGAGGAGATAATACAGCATATCTGCCACCTAGGCTGGGGAGAGAATATAGCATATCTGCAACCCAGGCTGGGGAGAGAATACACCATATCTGCCACCTAGGATGGGGACAGAATACAGCATATCTGCAACCTAGGCTGGGGAGAGAGTACAGCATATCTGCAACCTAGGCTGGGGTGAACATACAGCTTATCTACCACCTAAGTTAGGGTGAGTGTGCAGTCTATCTACCACCTAAGTTAGGGTGAGTGTGCAGTCTATCTGCCACCTAAGATGAGACAAATGGCAGGAAAAGGAAACCCTATCTTCCACCTAAGCTTACAGAAGGGTAAAGTTCAACTGAGCCTAAGCTGTGCTAGAATGAAATGAGTAAAGCCTTGCTATAGTTGAGGACTGGGAGAGAACAGAGATATACACTGGGAGATAAAGCAATTAAGGTGAGTGTGAGAGAAAGGAGTGGAGGCTCAGTACGTTTAGATCTCTGAAAATACTTTAAACATCTTGATACATAAGGGTGTAAGTGAGAGGTATAAGTTAAAACACTATTGGACAAAGATGACAGATAACTATTTCACTGGACAGGTGGAAGTATATGAAAAAAATGTATAATTTTTATAGATGAATCACTGGATGTAAGAGGTATTTGACAGCTGCAATTGGTGGATGTAAAGGGTTGTAAAAGGAAGTGGAGATGTGTTATTGGTAGGGTTGACAAGAAATGTGCAAAGGTAAGTGGTTATTTAAATATAAAGTTCTAGATATAGGGGACTGGAATGGGAGCAGTGTAGCAATGTAAAGTTGGAAGCAAGGCTATCTCCACCTTTGTTGAATGTCCCACAAAAAAAAAATCAGCAAAGATTACAGCAAAACTGCTGTTTAATATAATCTGCCCAAGAAAGGGAGATAGAGATAGTGGGTAAATAAGTCATCTCTGGGTGCAATATAGAAAGGGAAAAGCTGGGAAGATTAATGTAGGGTGAAGAGTGCAGCACAGCAGAAATTAGGTACAAGAGAATAAGAAGTGCAGTCAGGGAAAAGCCACAGCTAAAATGCTGGATACAAGGCTTAAAGGAGAAAAAGAAGATGCATTCCAGCTAGGAAATGATAATAACAGGGAGTGGTAGTCCTGGACCCTACAGTAAGAAACAAGCCCATATGGATAAAAATCTAGGAAGATAGGAAACTACAATAAGATAACATTTTTAGTTGGCTTGTACTAGCTTAAGAATTCATATAACTTTCCTATCTTTCCCTTACTTAATGCATGGGAGGGCAATCTAACAGCTTCCTGCTTTGTGGTGGTGTTAGAAGGGTCACACAGCAGTGAAACCCACACATGTGCAGTTAATTGGGAAGCCGTCAAAACTACAGCTTAAAACATGAGAGGGCAATCTTATCAGCTTCCTGCTTCTTGGGGATAGCAGAAGAGCCAAACAGCAGCAAAACTTGCAAAATTGCAAGGGAGACTTTGTGACATTAACTTAAAGCATTGGAGGGCAATTTACCAGCTTTCTGTCCCTTGCAACTACTAGAATGGTCACATAGCAGTGAAACTCACAAATGTGCAACTAGTTAGGGGAGCCTTCATCACCTCAGCTTAAAGCATGGGGAGCCAGCTTATCAACTTCCTGCTTTTATAGGTTGCTAGAAGGGTTACACAATAGTGTAACTTACAAATGTGCAGTTAATTTCGGGGACCCCCATGTAACCTCAGCTTAATGCATGGTGGGGGCAACTTACCAGCTTTTTGCTTTTTGGATTGCTGAAAGGGTTACACAAAGGCATAACTCACAAATGTGCAGTCAGTTTGGGGGAGCCTTTACTTCAGCTTAAGGCATCAGAAAGAAGTCTACCAGCTTTCCTGTTCATTGGGGCTACTACACCTGTCACTTAGCAGTGAAGCTAGCTTAGTTAATTTGCGGAAGTCCTGGTAAGTTCATCTTAAAGCATAAGAGGGCTAACTACCAACTTCCTGCTTTTTAGGGTTGCAAAAAGGGTTACACAACAGCAAGGCTCGCAAATCTGCAGTTAACTTGGGGACCTCTTGAGATCACAACTTAAAACACTGGAGGGAAATCGGTCAGACTCCTACTTCTTGAGGCTGTGAGAAGGGTCACACAGCAGTGAAACATGCAAAAGTGCAGTTCATTGAGGAAGCCCTCTGTGTCCGCAGCTTAAAAAACTGGAAGACAATCTATCACCTGCCTGCTTCCTGGGGCTGCTAGAAGGGTCACACAGCCATGAAACTTTCAAATGTCCAATTAATTGCGGGAATCATTATGACTTCAGTCCAGAAGGGGCTGTATCTTTTTGTGGAAGTGAAGAGTACAGGCTATACAGTGGTAATGGTGCTATGTCCTTTCTTAACTCTATGTTGTGTCACAAAAATAAGATGTATTTGTTGATACATGTACTGCTGCCTGTGTTTCATGTATGAGAGTCCGTATGTCTGTACTGAAGTGGCGTTCCTCCTCCCCATTCTTTATTCCATTTTACACACTAGGTTTGAATAGCTGAGCCTTCTTTGGGTTAACAGAAACACCTTGTCCATTTTAATTTATTGAGCTGCATAAACTAAGTGCTACTGATGGATTGGTTTCTTGATATACTGTGGTCCAGTCTATAGTAGTCAGATGAGAAATTAGTTGATCTTCTTTGAAGTAAGAGACTCTATGGTGAAATATGTTTTTACTTTCTAATTTGGAGGATTTGTACATTATCACTGCTTCTATAGGTAGATTGTTACTAACAGCATTTGGTAACTTGAGTGTGTTAGGTAGACTGTTGTTAGGAGTCCTTATTTGAGGACAGGTTTGTTTTGGCTGCTATTATTAGTTGGGTTAGACGATTCAAAGATATTTATTAGTTTAGAGTACTACCTTCTAATGAGAAAATTACTACACTGAAGTCACTTAAATGATAGTTTTGACATTTGCTCAGTTACCTTTGTTAGTATGTTAAACAGCAGATGCATTTATTTATTCAGTGAGCAAAATGGTGTTTATGTTTGGTAATTATGCACATTTAAATGCTAGCAGATTTATTTATCTGATCACCGTAGAGTATGTGGGGAAAATTGCAAGAAGTTTAAGAGTACAGCGCTGGAAATGTTTCTCATCTAACATTATTGTGCAGAGTTATAAATTTTTAGCTACATGGAATTTTTTAAGAAATTTTTGGGTAGTAAGGTTTGGGTTCATCTGCAAGACTGTTGTGTGTCATTGTAGAATTCTGTTTGTAAATGTCATTTCATAGTCATTCTTGTTAATAGCATTTTGGATCCAGTTGCTCAGATTGAGTGTCAAGGTTTAGACAGTGATGATCCAAAATGGTATGTTGAAAATCTGATATCAGAATCATATGATGTTATGTAGTCCTAGCTAGTCTACATTCTTACCCATGGGTTCAGAGCCGAATATCAGCTCTGACTCGGTCTATTTACTAGCTCAAAAGTCTCTGATTGGCTGGGCTAAGATGGTATCCCATAGTACACTGCTTCGCATCCCCAGATCTCATTTGCCGCTTGTAGAGCTCGGACGTGGTCTCGCTTGGCTGTGGCTAAGTACCCTTTTTTGACTTATTTCTCTTGAGAAATTGGCTGCTTTATATTTAAAAAGCTATTTTAATAGCTACTCTTGCTGCGGTAGTTGTGTTTGTGTGTTTAGTAGTGTTTTTTGTGGCTCTACGCTTCCGGCTGGGAGGCAGACATTTCCAGTTTTCAGCCCTGCCCTTTGGTCTCACCACAGCCTCCAGGATGTTCACCAAGTGTATGGCAGTGGTGACGGCTCACTTGAGACGTCAAGGATTCCAGGTGTTTCCATACCTGGATGACTGGCTCCTCACCGCCCCCACCAGGCATCTACTAATTCAGACCAGGGACACTACCATCAGTCTATGTCACCAATTAGGCATTACGATAAACTGGAAAAATCTGCCTTGTTGCCCTTACAGCATGTCACCTTTATAGGAGGAGAGCTGGACACCATTCAAATGCGAGCGTTCCTACCACAAGAAAGAATCACAGGGTTGCAACAACAAATTCTCACGCTGATGCCTCTGAGACATGCAAAGGCAAGACTGATTCTTCAACTCCTAGGGACCATGGTAGCTACTATCATGTTGGCCCCGTTAGCGAGATTACACATGAGAATTCTTCAATGGCTTCTCTTTGTCCAATGGTGGTCTCTCCAAAGACTTCCGCTATCCCATCCAATTCTAATGACAGACAAATGCAAGCAGGACCTCCGTTGGTGGCTGTGCACCAACAACTTGAACGTAGGAAAACCCTTTGTTCCACCCATCCCTGTGGCCACAGTGACCACGGACGCCTCACAGATAGGGTGGGGGGGGGCATTATCTTGGCAGGATGGTCCAAGGCACGTGGCAGGAGCACAAGATACATTTGCACATAAACGTCCTGGAGATGAGAGCAGTGCTTCTTGCGTTGCAGGCACTTCAAGAAGTCCTCCCTCTAGGGACTATTGTGATACACTCATACAACATGTCAGTAGTGTGGTATCTCAACAAGCAAGGAGGAACCCGATCTTATCCATTATGCAGAGAGGCCATGCGCATGTGGCATTGGGCAATAGCTTCCCAACGGTTTCTAGTGGCAATGCACATCCCGGGGAAGACCAATGTGATAGCGGACAAGCTAAGCAGGGTGATTCTTAAGCCCTACGAGTGGTCCCTGAATCGCCTGGTGGCAGAGCGAATCTTCAGCAGATGGGGTCAACCTTGCTGCAACCTTTTTGCCAGCCCCCTCAATGCGAAATGCAGCAACTACTTCTCGCTGATCCCCCCACTGGGGGAATCACCCAGGGATGCTCTAGTGCACAATTGGCCCTCCGGTCTACTTTATGCTTTCCCTCCGTTTCCCCTTCTCTCAAGGGTGATTCAGAAAGCACAATCCTTGGGAAGCAGGATGATTCTGATTGCCCCACACTGGCCTCGTCAAGTATGGTTCCCCTTCCTTCAACCCTACCTTGTGGATACTCCTTGAATTCTGGAACCCCTTCCAGACTTACTGACACACATGTCGGGACAGTTCCACCCCTCTCTGAGGACATTCCGGCTGACAGCCTGGCTACTCCACTTCCATCCTTAGTCAGATGTCATAATTTTTCGCCAGACGTAGTCCATATTTTGTCATCCTCTCATAAACCATCCACTAGAAAAATCTACTTTAGCAAATGGAAAAGATTCTCTATTTGGGCTCATTCCAGAGGCATTGATCCCTACACAGCTCTAATTGATTCCGTTTTGGAATTTTTGTCTATATTGTTCTATCAGGGGTCCGCTTCAGTCACCATCAAAGTTCAGTTGGTGGCTATATCAAACTTCCACGTGGCCAATGAACCTAGCCTTATGGCACACAGACTATGTAAAGCATTCCTTAAAGGTACCCTATTGCTTCGTCCCCCAGTATCACAACCTGTTATGCCCTGGGACCTCAATTTTGTTCTTCAAGCCCTCACTCTTCCACCCTTCGAGCCTGCAGCTACCTGTGAGTTAAAGTTTCTAACATGGAAAACAGCCTTTTTAATAGCTATCACTTCAGCGAGGTGGGTCTCCGAAATCCAAGCCCTTTCCATCAAACCCCCATATTTGATCTTCCATAAAGATAGAGTCTCCCTTAGACCAAACCCGTCATTCCTTCCCAAAATGGCTTCCCTGTCCAATATAAATCAATCTATTGAGCTGCCAGTTTTTTTCCCCAATTTTTCCAACAAGGCAGAATTCAGATTTCACCAACTAGATGTACATAGACAGTTACGCTTCTATCTCCATCAGACAAAAGAGATTCAGAAATCTGACCAACTCTTTGTCTCCTTTTCCGAAAACTGGCTTGGTTCTCCGGTATCCAATGTCACACTCTCTAGATGGATAGCCAGCTGTATTTCCTTCATTTATCACACAGCAGGTAAAACTTTGCCCTTTCCACCTAAAGCCCACTCCACAAAAGCTGTCTCCACATCCACAGCCTATCAAGATAGATTGTCGATGGATGATATATGTGCAGCGGCAATTTGGGCTTCTCCTCACACTTTTGTCTCTCATTACAAATTGGACATGGTTTCCAGGGGCAGATCTTCATTTGGCTCCACAGTTCTCAGGAGTATTTTCCTATGAGCCACCCAGGTTGTAGGTGCTAGGGACGCTGTCCCATGGGTAAGAATGTAGGCGAGATAGGACTACATAACATCAAGAAGTTATGTACTCACCATAACGTTCGATGTATGTAGTCCATCTCGCCTCACATTCTTACTTACCCTCCTGCCTTCCCCCCTGCCTGGAGGATTTGGAGGTAAAATTTTATCATGCAGGGTCCCTTTGATTAATTTGTTTGGATAATTTGTTTGTATGGATGTGTTTTATGTATGCAATAACTGAGTTGTTGGCAGCAAACTAGATCTGGGGATGCAAAGCAGTGTACTATAGGATACCCTCTTAGCCCAGCCAATTAGAGACTTTTGAGCTAGTAAATAGGCCAAGCTGGAGCCGATATTCGGCTCCGAACCCATGGGTAAGAATGTGAGGAGAGATGGACTACATACATCAAACGTTATGGTGAGTACATAACTTCTTGTTTTGGCAGCATCATATGCATTTGTTGAAAACAGTGTTAAAGTCTGTTTTTATGTTTTGTGTTTATGGTGGAGCTGTTGTAATTACTGGATTTATGGTAAAAAAAAAAATTGGTGTGTGTGTGTGAGTGTGCGCCATGTGCACATCTGTGTATGTGTGTGTGTGTGTGTGTGTGTGTGTGTGTGTGTGTGTGTGTGTGTGTGTGTGTGTGTGTGTGTGTGTGTGTGTGTGCATCTGTGTTGGTGTGTGTGTGTGTGTGTGTGTGTGTGTGTGTGTGTGTGTGTGTGTGTGTGTGTGTGAGTGTGCACCATGTGTGCATCTGTGTATGTGCGTGTGTGTGTGTGTGTGTGTGTGTGTGAATGTGCGCATGTGTGCATCTGTATATGTGTGTATGTGTTTGTGTGTGTGTGTGTGTGTGTGTGTGTGTGCATCTATGTGTGCGTGTGTGTGTGTGTGTGTGTGTGTGTGTGTGTGTGTGTGTGTGTGTGTGTGTGTGTGTGTGTGTCTGTTTGTGTGTGTCAGTGCATGTGTGCATCTGTGTATGTGTATGTTATTTGATGTACAGGTAACAAGCAATCTGACTGGTAAGCTTTTTTTACCCATTTGACAAATGCACATATGGTGAGCACTAATAATATAAATCTGTAGAAATTTCAGGTTATGGAAGAAGTCAAACCTAAAAAGAAGGAAAGTGACTATACTAACAGAATAGTAAGTTAGAATCATGTTGGGTATCAAGTCTGGTTGAGCATTTTACATTAAAACATTTAGTGAGTTAAAAACAATTATGTCATTAAGACTGATGATACCTGAGGATTATTTGCACAAGTACCTGAGAAGCATGAGGGCATGCAAGCTTTTTTTATTTTAATTTCTAACTGATTTTTTATTTTGTCTGACAGAAGTTGTGTACCTTTGGTTCCTTTCTTGATGTTCTGATGTTCTGCTGCTTTTCATGGATCTTTTGTTACTATTTTGTTTGTTTTTTGTTAACTAAGCTCTTTATGTTTCCAGTATAAAAAGACCTTTCATATGCCACTTGTCAATCTTTTAAAACATCTCTAGTTATTATAGGTGTATATAAAGTACAGCACATAATTCACAAACTGAAAATCAGGACTGTAGCACAATGGTGGAACACTTAGAATTGCTGCCTCACAACTCTTGGTTTTCTAGTTCAGTTCTCAGCTGCGGTGCTGCCTATGCACAGCTTGCACATCTTCCCTGTGCCCCAATTTGTATTTGACAGGTGCTCTGGTTTCTCTTGCATTCCAAAGATTTGCAGTAGGTGAACAGGCATTCCTCAAAAAGTGCCCGTAGATGTTTATATGGTATATAACTGAGTTAGTCTGTCTATCCTACCATGGGCCTTGCACCTACTGAGTGCCAGAAAGGCATTACCACTCTTATGTCTGTCCATTGGATTAAGTAAGTAATCAGAAAATGAATGAAATCAGCAATTTTCTCCTATGGGATTTCTACACACATAACATTCAACATTTTGTTTTACGATGTTTTACTTTTGGAATACTACAGCACTCAGTGTATCATTCAGCATCTGATTTATTAGCATTATGACACTGAAGATTACATAGTAGATATAGTCAAAATCCCTTATACTTGGAATTATACATTATAAAAGTACTTACAACTGTAAAGGTATATGTAATAGCTATTTTAACAATGTTCCCCAGAGAATTAAACTTTGAGATGCATGTAGTAATAATTATGATATGAATATATTTTTCCATTATAAGCCTTAATTTCCTTTCTTCCTCTTTTTTTGCACATAGTTCCTTCTCATTATCAGCTTCTCTGAGAGAATGGGAGTGCGAACAGGTTGCTTTCTGACAGGCTGCAGTAAGCTCATGCTATAACTTGTTCAATTCCCTGGGTTCCTTTATTGCTGTTCTGACTTTTATTTATTTGCTTATTTTAGTTATTTTCTATGATTTTGTTTTCTCCATGCTGTACCAGTACACACAACGTTTCAGATATTGCTATGATGCTTTTTTTTTTATCAAAGTGGTATAAAACATTTTGTGATGCAGGCAAATAATTTAGCTGTTTTCATTTCATTACTAAGCCCTTACAATGCATTACAAGGCTATTTTGTCTTTAAATAATGATATTGCCCTAGGCACTGACGGCCTGCCTAACACTTGTTATTAGTACCTAATCAGGAACTTGTACATTACTTTTAACTTGATATTTTTAATGTATGTATTACAAGGTAGTCTAATCCCAAACATATTAATATTTTCTTAATAAGCAATATAATAAAAACAAAAGGCAGAAACCCATCCTTTGGAACATGATCATCTAAATATAACACAACTAAAGTATTACAAAATATTTAAATACTTTTTTGTTGTTTTACAAATATAATATATCATAGCAAGTGTGTGTTTTGCAATTAAGGGCAGATAAAAACAGCACCTAAACTAGAAAAACAGACAAGCATATAGTGCTTTTGTTTTAGCTTTGAAAGCATGCTGGGTAGTTGCATAGAGCACTTATTATGTTTTTGTTTGAATATTAACAGATTTATAACAGATTTGTAAGTGTAAATTCAAATAAAATAATTCAGTACAGACATAACATAAATTTTGATATCTAATGAGATGTTTGCTGTATGACTGAAAACCCAAATAAGTACCATGAGGGTTGCCCACCTCTCCTAAATTATTTCTGTTAACCTACAGTTTCAAGACCTACTTAACAACAAAGTGTTGAAAGTTGCACTTTATGTTCTGATTTTTTTTACGTTTTGACTAATAATTATAATGCTATTCGCACACTGTTTTTTTGTATTTTCTAAGGTGCTCATATTAGCAAAGGCTGAATTTAAGAAATCTAAGACATTATTTCTAAAGTTTCTGAGATGGGTGCAAGTGCCAGCAATACATATATTCAACATCTCCTGGTCACGTCTGTGGAAGACAGTTTAAAAGTCATGAAACATAAAACTGAACAAAATTCAACATTAGTTGTCCTGTTCCACTTCAATGAGCACACAACACCGAATGACATTTGACGACCTTTATTAAACTTCCATAAACATGATTGTTAACCAATAATTATAAACTTCAACCAAAAACATGACACAGGTGATAATAACATCCATGGAAGGAAAACATAAAATAACCACAATGGCAGCATAACCAACTCACCCTCGATACGCAGCATCGCCCACTTGCTCACTTATCTTTGTACTAACAAGGCAGCGTTACCCCGCTCACCTTCAATTGATTGAATTACTTCACCATCCAAATAAGCAGCTCAGCTTGCTTATTAATGTATCCAAACAGAGAAATCTGCTCACTTTCCTTCCCAACTTATTGAAATGCACATCCACCACCAGAGGGGAACAGAAGAGGGCAAGCCTGCCCCTCTTCTCTACCCTCCGCCTTCCCAAACTGAAATAACCACAAACCTCACTAATAAAAAGGGGGAGGGAGGGTAGCAAGTTCACACCAAAAATGTGACTCCTACCTCAGTCACACTTGACAAAACCCTCTAAGCCCCTCCCTACCCTTACCTCATTTTCTCCTAAAACATCCCTCCATCCCAATTAACCCTATCTATCCCTTATTCTCTTAATTCCTGATAACTTATGCATCTAGCGCCACTTGAAGATGTCCCCGGACAAAACTGTCTGTTCCAAACCTCATTTCTGTATGTTTAAAGCACTTTTATATACACAAGCCCACCCCCCAACCCCTGATAAACCCCAAACAGAAAGGTAATGCATTTGTTCTCCTAGATTTATTATAATCAGCTAAAGGATCATTTAACTTTAGGGTCGGGGCAATTCCTGAACTATGACAATCTCAGTCAACAAATCAGTAATTTGGCCAGTAGTGCATCATGTTAAGATTGGTTATTGCAAAACGACCCAGTGACTATAGTCGGTAAAATTAAGTAATTAAAATTTGTCCTATAGTCAGCAAAATTAAGTACTTATGCTTGGTTTAGAAGTACAATACATAATTCTAAATTATCACAGGACTAATAAATATGCAGGCATTACATATGTAGATTTCAACTGAATTTATTTTTATCAGTTTTGCACAGGAAATGTATTAAGAAACTGGACCGTAATGTGTTCTAAAATTCTGAGGGACACTGAATCCCAGGAAACCCTAGATGGGCTTTGTGGGATGCTCCTTCTCATGACAAATATTTGAAGATTTGAAGTTATATGGTCTATACTGGCAATTTCTACCATGCTAACAATGGTAATTTTTATTTACTTTACAGGTGAGAGAATTGGGCCTAAAAGTCATTTTCCAGTCTTGACCAGTCACAATAAAATGCAAAGGATTTAAACATAAATATAAATAGACAGCTAACAATGACAAATAGCCAGTCACAAGTTTTCATCATCATTTTGTAGCTGAGCACAAAATCTGAGACAGGTTTCAAGAGACTAGGCTACACACAAGTAGGTAACAGCAGTTTAGTCTCAGCAAAAATAAACAGCTTGAAACTTGATGATAAATCACCAAATAAACACAGGTAATGTAAAGAAATTTAGACATAGGTTCAAAATTTATGCTCCATGCACATAGCAGGAGTAGATGGTGTTAGTTAATAAAGACTGAGGAGGAGGTTAATTAAATGCAGGATGCCAAGGAACAGTGCAGGGTTCTAGAACATTCCTTGAGCCTAAGTGTGTTTCTAAGTGATAGGAAAGGATGCAGTTGGAGAAGTCTGCAAATAAAAACGTTAATTAACTAGAAGCCCTAAAGACAGCTGGACAAAAAATTAGCTTTTTTACTGTGATGTAATAGTGTTTCCCCAGCAATGAGTTAAACATACAACATACAGACATTGTTTAATGTTACCTGAAGGAGATCTGAGTTACTGAAAGAACTGTACATATATTACTGAAAGAACTGCACATATAAAAATTAAATTTCTTATTGGGATTTTAGGATCCCAACTCTACAAACTACTTCAACTCCACAACAAAGATCTAACCTAATTTTAGGAAACCAACTCTGCAAACTATTCCAACTCCACACATTTACTCCCCTTGCAGTAAGACTTCATGAAAAAAACACCTCATAGAACCTGAAACACTTCTCAAAAGCCACACTAACTCTCATTACCCCTAGAACCAAACTGTACTACACAACACGCTTTTTCCTCTCAGACACCTACCCTTTGGCAAGCTCTCCCCATCAGCATTAAGGAAATCAGCACTTATTCCAAATTCAGAACGCAACTCAAAAAGCACTACTACATCCAAGCCAAATGCTCCTGCTTCAGCATAGGACAGATCACCTGATTGTCTAGGTCTCTTCTCGTCTCTCAAGATTCACTGCAGATGTATATAGTGTAGATTACACTCTGCTTAGTTGCAGATTGCATTGTTCTTGTTCACTGGAATGTATATAAACAGCTTTTTCTATGTAAATATTCTGAACTATTCTGTTATGGCTTACATTTCTGTATTTTTTCTGTTTGTGAAATGTTTTGTATTTCATCAGGATTGAACCTGAAACTGGTTAATATTGATCAGTGCACTTCTCCAGTAAACAAATATATATAAAATAAAAATAAATAAAATTAGTACAATCATTCATTCCTTAATTTGGTAAGTTAAATACCCTGCTGCAAATTTTCATGATGGTTTCAGTTTTATTCACTGCTAGCAGAGTATGCTTAGTGAAAATGAAAAAAGTGTATCCTCACTGAGAGTGACAGAAATGTCAGGCCAGACTCCTAGATACATGATAAGGGGAACCTAATCAATGTGCCTCCTAGTGTAGTTGGAATGATAAAAGATGAGATGCAGGTAAGCTTTTCAGACATGCTAGTATACATTAACATCATTTAAGAAAGAAATTGCTCACCTATTTTAAATAATGTGAATGTATAATGGAACTTTAGTACTCTTCTGCCTTGGAAAGTGGTGTATTGTACATGTGTATTGCACGTATGTCCACATACTTGTACAGATCAGTAGAAGAAGCTCTCTCTCTTTTTTCTTTTCTGCTGGGTTACATTCTTGCTGTGTTACTGAACAGATAAGAAGAATGAAACTGATGTCTGGCATTAACAAGAGAAATCCTCACATATTTTATAAACTTGGGACAGGGTAGAAAAGTGAGGAAAATCAGGGGCATTCTGCATATATAGATGATTGACAGGTGTGGTTACCTTATTGGCATAAAACATAATTGTCAACTGTTTAGAGTTTAGTAGAATGTTTCCGTTTTTCTTCATATTCTGTGATGTACTTTCTATCAAGGATATAGCAATGCAAATTCTATCTGCTTAACAATACCTGAACGGAAAGACTTTTTTTGCATTGGTATATGCTCAATTTACAACGGGTACACTGACTGGGCTGCTCGAGCAGCGTGCATGTTTGTGTTTAAGAATTAGCCTTTATTGTATAAACCCAGTTATTAGAAAGACAGTCAAATACATAACCAATCAGTGAAACAGCAGAAAAACAACAAAAATGACAAAAACAGGTCAAGATCAAAGTTAGTGGTTACTAAATTTTTATGTAATAAGTAAACACTCACAAACACAAAAGATCTAAATCTAAAATTATATTTCATAGCAAATATTTTATAATGAGCTCATTACTGAGTCCCTTTGGATGAAGAATTCCATAGGCAAATATAAATAAATCTTTATGTCTTCACAGCAGACTAGAAACTTATAAGAACAGATCAGGACTGGGACAAACATATATAACAAACAACTTCAATAAATTTGAGTTACAGCCATGTGAGTTACAAAAATGAGCGGCAACTGGATTTGAAAGTGAGGCATTTCCAATATCTCTAACATACTCCTGCACTCTCTTTCTAACATGATGTGTTATTTGCCCATTGTAGTATGGCTTTTCAAACAATAGACAACTGTGATTATCACGGCAACAAAATCATCATCATCATCATCATTATGAATCCTCTTTTTCCCATTTTCTACTTGAGGTCAAGTTGCTGTAACGACTGTCGCTACTCCTCTTGATTCAATGTCACTCTCCTACCTGCTTGGACAGTCATGTCCACCTGTCACAGGTCTTCTCTCGCACAATCCATCCAGCTGAATGCCCTTGTTTCCTGTTGCTTTCCTCCTCTCTGTCCCAAATCTTCTTTACCAGATCGTCTTCTGCTTTTCTGCACATGCCCAAACCACCATAATATGTTCTGTTTGACCTTCACTGTAATTAGAGCTACATTGGCCTCTGCTCTTATGTCCTCATTTCTTCATCTGTCCCACACTGTACATACCAAGACCCATCTCAGGCACTTCATCTCCATCACATCTAGATTCCTCAGCTGCTTTGCTTTTACTGCCCAGGTTTCTGTACCATATAGTAGTACTGGTCACACCACTGTTTTGTACACCTTACTCTAAAGCTTCTTTGACATTCTTCTGTCACATACTACACCTGACACTCTGTGCCAATTGGCTGTAGCTCCCCTGATTCTAGCTTTGACCTCCTCATTCAGACTTCTCTTCTCCTCACCCATCCCTCCCAGATACTTAAAGCTGTTAACCTGTTCCCTATTTTCTCTGTCTCAGTTTTTATCTTCTTCTGATTTTCATCCATTTTCTGCCATTTCAACTGTCTTATCTCTACTTAGTGTCATCCCATGTACCTTCAGTTTTACATTCCATTCCCCTATCCTTTGCTGAAGATCTTGCTCAGAGTCTTTCTGCAATACCACATCATCTGCATACAGCAACCTTGTTTATCTATCCCCTCCAACCTGTTTGCTGAGGTAGTCCCATCAGCAGTATAAACTGCAGTGGGCAGTGAGCTGAATCCTGATGCACAACCACTCCCACTCTGAACCTTCTGTCAAACCAAACACTATTTATATTTATACGTTCAGAGGTTTATAAGTGATTACTAGGATAATGGCACATGGTCTTTACAAGCCTAGCCAATAACTCCCAGGATAAGACAGTATTATATCTTAATTCCCCAGATCTGGGATGGGTTAGTGTCAGGGTGGTGACTCTTTATGTTTTGGAGCTCTGAGTCATTTTACAAACTGTCTCTGTCCATAAGGGACATGGGCAGTACCCCAGGAGTGAATTTATGGTTCCTCATCCATTTATCCAAATTCTTTTTGAAGAGAGTGAGAGAAGTGCTACGTTTTACGGAGATGGCAAACTTATTCCATACACACAGTAGCCTTTGGGATATGAATCTGTCTCTCCAACATGTTCTGCTACAGTCACAAATAAGGTTCAGGTCCATGGAACGCATAACCCTTGTATAATTTTTCTTGTGACTATGTAATATTTTCATCAGGGCTGGATCAGAAAATGCCTTATAAGTCAGAGAGAAGCCACCTCTCAATAAACAATATGACGTGGAGTAAAGGGATAAACCCTTTAGTCTGTCTGCATAAGGCATTTATTTTACACTTTGTATTTTATAATGACGGACTTCTGGGGCTGCTCTAATTGGTGAAGTGCCTGGTTATGTACATGCAGAAGAGTCCATTGTACTCAGTTATGGGCCTGATGAGGGTCAAGTGCAATGGCACCATGACTTCCTTTGACTTTCATGCCATGCCTTTACCTACAAGTTGAACCACATAGAAGGATTTCCTCATTACTTTAGCTACCTGGTTGTCAACGTTTGGTTACTATCTATCTGTGTTCTTAGGTCCCTTACCACTGGGTCTACTTTTAGGGGTGTGCTATCAATATTATAATTTGCAGGGATTTCTGATTTACTGAAGGGTATGATTATGTATTTTTTAGCATTTAGTCTCAGACTATGGTTTTAGCACCAGCTGTCGCTCATTTTTATGTCTGTTTGTAGGATGTCAAAATTTTTTGGGAATTCAGTGATTGCTCCCAGCTTATAGTTATAGGCGAACTTGGTGAGCCAGAGGCCCTCAACATTGGCTTTCACTTCAGAGAAGTATATATCAACCAGAAGGGGTCCCAACACTGAGACACCACTAGTAACAGGTTTCTTATCAGAGGTGGATTCACTTATCCAGACAACATGTGTCCTGTAAGTGAGCCAGTTTGCTATCCATCTCACAATGTAGGGGTTTATGTCTAACTCAGTAAGTTTATCTATGATCCCTGAGTGGGGGATTGTGTCAAAAGCTTTAGCCAGGTCTAGATAAGTGGTGTGTACCATCTAACCCACACCCATGGCCCTGGTGACTTTCTTGAAAAAGTCAACCAGATCTAGCAGGCAAGACCTCCCTTTGACAAAGCCAAATTGGGTCTGGTCCAATGTTTGGAGAGCTCCTATGCTGTTATTGATCAGGTCCAGTATAATTCTCTCCATGGCCTTGCAGGTAAGACTAGTCAAGCTTATAGGTCTATAGTTCCTTGAGCCAGTTGATGGGTTACCCTTGTGCACAGGGATGTCTGCTGCAGTCCTCCATTCCTCTGGGACAAAGCCCAGCTGGAGGCTGTGGTTAAAGAGGGTTTCCAGGGGCCCTGATAGATTTTGTTTTAAATTTAAGAAACACCATGAAATGCTGTCAGGACCCATGGAGGCTGTGTGTTTGGCTTTAGCGTGTGCAGTAAGGACATGTTCCCTTGTAATGACCAGTAGGGTGATGGTTGTGGGTATTTCTTTGGGTGTGGTAGGAGGTGATGGAAGGGGAAGAAGTTTGAACTGAACTTGTCAGCCAGCAGGTTTGCTATAGTTTCAGACTGGGTGTAAGTGCTGCCACTCATGATTAACTCTGCATATTGCTGAGCATTTCTCCTGAGATTACAAGCATAATTAAAAAAACCCTCATAGACTGCTTTGGCAGATTTGAACAGCTCTCTAATTTGTTTATAGGTTAATAGGTGAGTACTAGGCTAATAGCCCTGGAGACAATACAAGCCTAGCCCAAAAATATTCCTAGTCATCCTGTTGCCGGACGTTAGTTCCTTGTGCTCCTGTTGAGCAAGGCTGTTGAAGTGATCCCCAGGGTGAATTTCCTGTTACCCATCTACTCATCAAGATTTTTCTTGAAGAGGGCTAGTGAGGTGCTCTGCTTGACATGAATGGGGAGTTTATTCCAGTGTATGGGAAGTCTCTGGGTTAGGAACCTGTTCCTCCAGCAGGTTCTGTTTATTGTGGCATGAGGTTGCGGTCCTTTGGAGCATGTGGTGCGGAGGGATTGGGACTTTTTCAGATGAAGCATGTCTAGCAACACTGGGTCAGACATGGTTTTGTATATCAAGCAGAGATTACCTCTAAGTAGGCGATATGAGATGGAGTAAAGGTGTAGTTTTTTGAGTCCTTTTGTATAGGGCATGTGTTTGAGTCCTAGGATCCTCTTTGCGAGGAATTTTTGTAGCTTCTCCAGTTGTTGTAGGTGTCTAGTGAGGTACATGCCAAATGGGGCATTGTACTCTATAATGGGTCTAATGAGGGTCGAGTAGAGAGGGATTATGACTTCTTTCTTCCTGGATGAGAAACCTTTTGTAATGAGGTGTGCCATGTAGAAGGACTTTCTAACGATAGTGGCAATAATGTTGTCGAAGGAGAGGTTGCTATCTACCTGTGTCCCCAGATCTCTTATCATATCTTGGGAGTTAGGTGGGCTACATTGATGTGGTAGTTCGTGGGCAGCATGTTTTTCCTGAAGGGAATGACGATGCACTTTTTAGCACTGAGCTTAAGACCATGGTTTTGGCACCAGTTGTTGGTCTCTGTGAGGCCTTTTTGTAGGATGTCTACATCAACTTGAGAATCAATAATAGCTCCCAGTTAGCAGTCATCCGTGAATTTGGTTAACCAGAGTCCCTTTGTGTTGGCCTGAACTTCAGAGAAGTAGATGCCAAACAAGAGAGGACTCAGAACAGATCCCTGTGTGACTCCAATTATAACTGCCCGGTAGTCAGATTTGGAGTCCGCTACTTTCACCATGTGGGTTCTGTCCACGAGCCAGTTGGCAGCCCATCTTATGATGTAGGGGTTAATGCCTAAGTTAGTGAGTCTATCAATGATCCCAGAGTGGAGGATGGTGTTGAAGGCCTTGGTTAGATCGAGGTAGGCTGTATGGACTACCTTGCCTTCATCCACCACTCTGGTGACAGATTTGAAGAAGTCTATCAGGTTGAGCAGACATGATCTGCCCTTCACAAACCCAAACTGCATGGGGTCCAGGGTTTGAAGGTTCCCTGTATCCCTATTTATAATGTCTGTAATGATGCACTCCATGGCCTTACAGATCAGACTTGTCAGGCCGATGGGGCAGTAGTTTCCAGGGGCAGTAGTCGCTCCCCCTTTGTGGAGTGGAATGACTGTAGTGGTGCACCATTTGGTGGGAACAAAGCCTGAGATGAGGCTGTGGTTGAATAAAGCTCTCAGGTGTGGTGCCACTTCCCTTTGTAATTCGTGCAGAACACAGACAGGTATATTATCAGGTCCCATGGAAGCTGTAGTTTTGGCTTTGGACAGTGCGGTTTCTACCTGCACAGCCATGATATTAGGGATTTGGCATTCCTCGGGTATTGGGATGGGCCCTTTAGGGTCAAAAGGGGGTAAAGTTTGCACTAAGCCTGTTGGCCAAGATATTGGCACTATCTGTTGGTTCAGTATAAGTGGTGCCATTGTACTGCAGCTCAGAGCACATCTGCGCATTGCTATGCAGATTCTTGACATAGCTAAAGAATGCCTTGTGGTTATCTTTAGTATCTGTAACAATTTTGTTTTCGTAACTAGCTTTGCAGGATTTGATGAAGGAGCTCATTTTTTTGCTGAGATTTACAAGGTAATTTTTCCATTCTTGGGACTTTACCCTTTTCTGCAACAGTTTTTTTCCTTCTGTTGTAGAGTTTGTTAATGGCAGGGGACCATCAGATTGGCTTCCTTTTTTTTGGAGGACAGGATCTTAGTTCTGTTTCGTATGGCCCGGTCCATGCACTTGTGTAAATGCTCATAAAGTGCATTGGTGTATGATTCAGCAGCCATACACCCATTCCCCATTTGCATGTATGATGTGAAGTTTGTCACTTCTGTCTTTAAATGCTCAAAATGGCTTTGGAGAAGTTCTTCACTGTGGTTTCCTTCATGGGGAAAGGGTTAGGGTGGGATTTGGATATCAACTGTGATCAATTTGTGGTCAGATCTAACCAGGGAGGAGTTGATTACTGGTGTAGAGCAGCGGCCCCCCATGTTTGTAATGACCAGGTCAAGAATTGGGTTGGGAGGGTGGCCTATGGTTAAGGTGTTTGCCTTACAAACACAAAAAAAAACGTTTAGGTTGGGAGGGTGGGGTGGCCTAATGGTTAAGCCTGACAAACACAAAGTGCAAAAGTTGAATTGATCTCACAGGGGGATAATGGGCTAGGCTAAAAAGGGGCAAGGGCAAGGGCAAAGCCTAATACCCTATGAACCTATGAATGTTTGTACCTCTGGTAGGGGTGAGAATGAGTTGGTCCAGGGTGACGGAATTAATGAATTCCAGAAATTGTTGGGCAAATGAGTTGGAAAAGGAGTACATTTCCCAGCTAATGGAGGGGTAGTTAAAGTCTCCCAGTATAAGGTTATTAGGTTAAACCTTAATGCTTTTCAGAGTGTTCAGGAATGCGGAGTGGGAGTTTTGGGACATTGTGGGAGATCTGTAGCAGGCCACAACCTGGATTGCAGTTTTATCTAGTGCTAGTTGTACTTGAAGTATCTCTGATACATTGTGTTGGACAACTAGTCTGGAGATGTGTGTATCTTTTATGAAGATGGATACACCACTGCCTTTGGGGCTTCAATCCACACCTCCTTTAGGGCTACAGTCTAGATTTAAGTGCTGAAAGGTGTGATATGCATTGTAGCCTGGTAGCACTGGGGTACTCTCCGGAGCCTTGAACCAGGTCTCTGTTACTGCACAGAGGTTGATGTTCTCCAGTTTAAGGAGTGAGTCTAGTAAGTGCATTTTGAAATTTTTGACCTCTAGCATTGAGTAACATAACCCTCAGGTTGTGTTTGCTTGCAGTTGTTATGGTGGTAAATTTGTCTTCAGGGCATTGCCTAAAAAAGGCACTGCAGGGGTGGCAAGATCCTTGGCCAGTATCCGGAATCCCAGGGGTGACAGATACAGGCCATCTCTGGCAAAGCATCAAGGTCTGTCGATTATGTCATCCCAGGCAAACAGATACTGGTTCCCTTTTGAATGACACCAGAAACTTAGCCAATTGTTGAAGTCAATCATTTTCTGCTTGTAAAGTGGTATCGTTCTGGGTGATGGTAGGATGCTACTCAGGGCTAGGGTCATACCTTCCTGGGCTACAAGATCCGAGAGCTCCTTCATGTCTCTTTTTATGTAGTCCAGGGGGGTACGTCTTAGGTCGTTCACATGAACATGGACAATGACAGAGTCATATTTGTACTTGTTGTGGAGAGACCCAAGTGCGTGCATTATGTGGTGAATCCTGGCACCTGACAGGCAGCTGACCGCAACTTTCTCCTTATTCAACCTATTGAGCAGGACGTTAGTGTGCCTTACTATTGAGCCACCTATGACTAGTGTATTGGGTAAAATGTTTTGCTGTAGGGGCGTAGGCTGAGTGGCAGGCTGTTTATGTGGGCTTTGTGTCTTGGGGGTTATGTTTGGAAGAGATGGTTGCTTGCATTTCTGCCTCAGAGGTCTTTGTTGTTTGGGCAGATTTTTATTTAGAGCCTCCGCGAAAGTGCGTGTGTGTGTTTTGTGTTGCTATGTGAGAGTTGTGGCAAAATTAAACTAAAGAAAGCAAAAGCAGGTACTTATGATCAAGAAAATCTCTCTTTCTTCTTCCTGCTACTGTAGGACTCTGCAAGATGCCCAAACAGGATCCGCTGAGGTAAAACAAGCTCAAACCCACGCAAACATGGGCTTTTAAGTCAGAAAGTTGAAAGGGATAGAAGCAGATGAAAACAACCAATAAAATACAATTCCAGAGCTGGAAACCAGATAGGCTGCTCAGAACTTACCACTCCCACTGATAAGCAGAAAGACTTCCTTCTATCTCAGCAAGGTCTGGATAACTCAGAAACGCAAAATACAGTCCTGAAATCAGCAAATCTGAGATCCGGGCTATTCTAGTTTGAGAAAAAGGCAGGAAATAAGCAAATAGATAGCATTTTTTAAATAGTCAGCCCTGCCAAGTCTTTAGCAAGTGAATGTCTTTTTTGCACTGCTTTTTCTGTTCCTTCTTGGCTTTGAAGAGGATTTGTTCCTTTTATTGAATAGCCTGTTTATGCTAGGGTTTATTTTTGCCAGTAATCATAGGTTTGACTCAGACAGGTACTGCCTCATCTATGCAGCTATGAATGTGTTTGTACAGTGCTTTTGTGTACAGCTCAGAGTAGGCCTCAGTGCCATCTGGGTTTGGAGGGGCTTGGAAGTTTAATAAGCTGTCACTTTGTTTGAGGTACTTGGCATTAGCAAATTTCTTAACAGGTTTGGAGTTTGATGGGGGTTCTAGGTTAGTTTTAATACTAAAGGAGATCATTTTGTGGTCAGATGTTACCAGGGAGGAGTTAATACACAGAAGGGAGCAGCATCCCCCCATGTTTGTTAAGTACTAGGTCTAGGATAATTGTACCTCTAGCTGAGGAGCTAACTAGTTGCTCCAGGGTGTTTGCATTAACAAAGTCCAAAAACCTCTGAGCAAGTGAATTATTGGTCATATAAGTCTCACAGTTTATGGAGGGGTAGTTCAAGTCACCCATATGTATGGTGTTAGGCTGAATGTTAAGATACTGTAGTTGGAGTAGGCTTAGGTAGGAGGTGTGGTTTTCCAGACTCATGTTAGAGGTTCTGTCGCTAGCAAGGATATGATAAGGCTTCACAACTATGGTTAGTTGGGCATGCAGCAGCTCAAGTAAGTCATTTTGTTGGACCAGCTGTTCCTTTCTGAACAGCTCCTCCTTTTGTTTTATCCTGAGCCGAGGGGGATGAAATGTATGAAACGCATTGTAATCTTTAATACCTAGGGTATTTCCCGTGTTCTCCATGGTTAGGACTGCCTCTGGGGAGTGCAGTTTTTTATTTAGACTCCTAGCATTGTGCAACACTACCTTTAAATAGTCACGAGCAATTTTTGTTATGTTGAGGGGTTTAACAACTTGGCACGGCCTAAAAAACTCACTACGGGAACAGATAGTTTTTGCCAGTATCCTGATGCCGAGTAATGACAAGTGCAAACTATCTCTGGCAAAGCATTGTGGTTTGTCAGTCATGTATCTCCAGGCTGACAGATACTGGATCCCCTTGTTATATGAAGCCATTTGCTGAAGCTTTTCATTTTTTGCTGGAAATGAGGCATCATCATTGGTGAAGGTAGGATGCTACTTAACACTAGATTCATATTGAGTTGGGACACATATTCAGAGAGCTCCATCACGTCTCTCTTCATGTAGTCCACTGAGGTACATCTCAGGTTTTTTTACACCCACATGGACTATGAGTGTGTCATACTTGTATTTGTGGTTTAAACACCTAAATGCATGCGTGATCTGGCAGATCCTTGCGCCAGACAAACAGCTCAATGTGATCTTCTCCTTGTTTAGCCTGGTAAGGGGGGACATCATATGCCTTACAATGGCATCCCCAATAAATAGAATGTTTGGCTGTGTGGTGTATTGCTTTATGTGCTTGGAAGCATGGCTACTGTGATTTTTAGAGTTATGTGTTGTGTGAAGTGTTAGTATTGTCTTTGAGTGTGTGTTGGGCCACTGAGAGATGCTTTTAGGAGGTCCTGGAGGTTTGGGTAGATTACAAGTGAGTACCTCTGTATATGTGGATCTATGTGTTTGTTCCTTAGTATTGGTAGTAAATGCTTTGGGTGTAACGCTGACAACCTGGTTTGCATTTTTCGTGTGTATATGTGAGAGCTTTGCCTCCAGTGTCATTGTGTATCTACATCTCTCACAAACTGTGCTTGTATGTTCTAAAATTAAATGGTTGTCAGTGAACATGAAGCAGTTACTACACTGCCTCAGGATGCCCATATCCACCAGGCCAGAAACAGAGATGACAGGGAAGTGCCTATGCATTATACCAGATCCGTAGTAGATGGGAAGGAGTAAGGGATAGTTACTTAAAGGTCTAAGTGAGAGTGTTTAGTAGTATGTTATTAAATACCTTGCAGTGGTGCTGCCCTCTGTACAAACTGGCAGCTCTTCGAGCAGCTATGATTAGAAGAAAACTAGCTTCTTCTCAACTATCTGTCTCATTGCAAAGATTGGTTTGGTTGTGCTGCATCCTGATCTGAATCTAAACTGCTCATCTCACATCTTACTTTATACTATTCTGCATATTTATTTATAAATCTGCCTCTCCCGAACCTTCATGCAGTGTGACAAGAGTTTGACACCCACAGTTGGAGATGTCTCCTTTGTTCTTGTTCACTGGCACTAGTATGCTTATTTTCCAGTCAGCAGGGATATGCCCTTTTCTCCATACTGCTATGAGTACTCTCAGGAGCCATTTATCCCCTATCCCACACAGCATCTTGATCATATCTGCTGTAACCTCAATTGAATCTGCTGCTTTCCCTGACTTCATTTAACTTAATGTAGTTCTTACTTCTAGGGTGGACTCCTTGTCTTCTTTCATCATAGGCTGTGTCTGGGGCAGTGCAACTTCTGCGGGGGTTTTCTTCATTCAGAAGCAACTGAAAGTACTCCTTCCATTTGCCTTTGATTTCCTCTGGGCTGGTGAGAAAGTTTTACTGGTATCCCTTATGAAGAGTGTCTGACTAACTTCTTTATGTTTCTGTCTATGCTTTATAAGCTGATAGACTTTCTCTGTGCCATCTACAGAATCACATTCCAGAAGCTGGTAGAGAGCCTCTGATGCCTTGTTCTTCACTATTGCCACTCCTCTCTTAGCCTCTTTGTTAGCCAACCAGTATCTCTTCTTAGCCTGGTCCATCTTTTCCACTAACCAGTTTTTCCTACACTTCTTTCTTTTGATGACTTCCTAGACTTCTGCATTCCACCACCAACTTTTTATGTACCTTATTTCCATATCTGGCTCAGCCACTTACCTGTTCTACAGTCCTCACATGTGCTGAACTGAGGCATTGTCATACTTCTTCAACTCCACCTATTTCCTCTTCTTCTTGAGGTGCTACAGGCCTGAGTAGTTTCTTGAACTCTTGCGTTTTCTCTCCAGTCAACTTCCAAGCCTATTCTCTGTTGACCTTAGAGACATCCCTGACCACTGCTTGCAGCTGATTGTGGTAACCACTGTTTTATGCTGTAGGATGACTGTTTCACTGGGGATGACTTTGCAATTGCTGATTCTACCCCAGTGCCCTTTTCTTACTAGAAGAAAATCTACTCAAGTTGCATGTTGGCCACTCTTGTATATGATCGTGTGACTCTCTCTCTATCTCTCTCTCTCTCTCGTACTGAACCATGTATTGGCCACCATCAAGCCATTTGCTAGACAGAAATCTAGAATGGGCTCTCCTTCTTAATTCCTGTTGCCCCACCCATGTGGACCAAGGCAGTCTTTATATCCTGTCCTGGTCTGTCTGTCCCGATATGTGCATTCAGGTCACCATTATCATGACCAAGTCATGTTGTCCTACTTTATGTGGTAGGCCTTTCAGTCACTGTCAGAATACTCTTTACTTCCCTATCACAATCCTGCTCTACTGCTCTAGCCTTAAATTAAAGTCTGATTGCCATGAGTCTATCACTTATTCTAATGAACCCCTCACTGACTTCTGAAGCCTCTCCCTCACTACTTCTAGTTTCTCCTTCTGAGAAGTAGACTCTGGACCCCAAAGCAAGTAGCTTTGCTGCACTGTTCATTTTTGGCAGGTTGATTGGTTTTATGTCCAGCTTTCACTCAACAGCATTATCCCAGGTAACACATGCTGGGTAATTGGACACCGGCGGGCCAGTAGCTTATTGACCCAGGGCTGCTGGGCTTTATGATGGGCACAAAATGTCCAATAGGGGTGTGTATCAAGGCAAGAAAATGATGTTAATTAATCATAAAGTTAGAATCTTTTAGCATATATGTACAAGTTGAACAGCCTTTGCACTTATTATTCATGTTGCAACCTCATAATGGCCCAGGATGAAATAAGCAATCTGCGATACTCAATGAATTATGGTAATAATAATACCTATTTGTTAACCAAGTAGACCCACCAGACACACCATCCCTTTTCAGGAGCAATGTCTTGTTAAGTAAGTTGCTCAAGATAACACAGTAGGCAAACAAGGGATGAGGGAATCAAACCCTATACCACAGGGACTACGGCTGACAACCTTAACTTCTGCACTAACTGGTAAAAGATTTTTAAGACCAAATTATGTAAAATTTCATCCAAAGTCACAATGTGCCAATAGCAATGCCTTTCTGCTTTTCCCAGTTAGGGGTCACCACAGCAGATCACTGGTCCGCAGATTGATCAGCAGTGGTGTTTTTTACTGTGTCAGGTTGCCAGCCCAGCACCCAGCCTTCACACACACACCTACCTGCATGTCTTTAAAACTCACTTAACCACAGGGAAGAAATGCAGACTCCGCACAGAAGGAACTCCAGCTGAGAATTGAACTGGGTAACCTCTTGCTGTGAGGTGACAATGTTAACCACTGCACCACCGCAAAGTGCCAATATTTTCTTAAAACAGAATGTAATTTTTCAATGAAAGGCGCATAAATAGTAAAAAAATACATATCCTTTATTGGAACCATTTGAATTCAAAATTTTTGTCCACACCTCCTACCAGTAACTGATCTATTCTTTACTTTCTCTATCGAAATGGCAAGCTGTTTTTCTATATCACCTCTTCTTATATTCTTCTCAGATTTAAACAAAGTTGTATTTTTAAGCTCCAGATGAGGCGGCCAGGGTGCATTTAATTTTTTATTTAAATACATCAGTGACTTTTCTGATTCCTTGTCAGAGTAAATTTAGTCAAAAAAGAAGGGAATATAAATAGAAATGTAGTGTCCTTTAAAAAGGAGAACAAAATGTTTCAGATATTACATTATTTCGTAGGAACAAATTTTCTCTGCAAGTTTGGAAAGATGAGACAACAGTGATGTAGGTCTAAAGGAATAAGCTTGGCCTTTTGAATCAAACTTGGAAACAGGTACAATTACAGATGGCTCTCAACAGACAAAGAACTTACTTTCAGATAATCCTTTACAATGTTAAAAAGGGCCTGCTTATCAAAATGTTACAAGTATGCACAAATTTACAGAAAAGGCCATCAGATCCAATTTGCAAACACATGGGAATGCCTTTATGTCATGGATTTTGAGGAGCAATAGAGCAACAGAATTTTGGTTAAAGGTGCAGGGAGGTATAAGCTTGACCGCCTTATGAAGAGGGTTGTGGGAAGGGTTTGTAGATAGGGAAGTGTTAGAAAAATGGATCTCACATCGAGTATCAAAGGGCATTAGGTGCTTCACTGGAATCTGCTCAGGTATTTTTGTTTTTCTGACACCAACAGCAGTAACAGCGGCAATAAGGTATTCCTTTTTACCACAGTTATATGCTGCTGTACGTTTGGATCCAGTATCACCTGTACAAAAAAGAGATATTAAAAGCATGTGGGGCAGTGCAAGGAGAAGAAATGTTAAAAGGTAGAAAATGCATTATGTTAGGAAAAGTATAGGGAAAAAAGATGAGTGTATGTTCTTCCCAGAAACACCTTCAGGTTTACAAATTGCACACATAAACAGGTTGAAAAGAACAAAAGCTCAAAGAATGTTGGTTACTTTACTATCTTGCAATAAGAATATGAAAATCTTTCTGTGAAAGAAAACTAGGTGAGGCAGTGACTGAGATGCAGTTTTTGAAACAAAATGATAAAAGTGTGCACTGCCTTCTCATGTGACAAAGTAGGAAACAGAGTAAAGCATTCAGGAACTGCAGAAGCCTTAGGCTATGCCATACTAGAGTATGAAATGCAGAGTGAAAAGGTAAAGATGAGAAAACAGGAGTCTGAATTCATTCCACTGATGTCACAGATAACCTCTGCTACCCTAGACTCAAGAGAGAGAACAGACAATGGCAGCTGATGATGAAGGCATGCTCTAGATGGCATGTGGTGACTGGCATCACATCTTAGAGGAGTCTTACCATGAAGTTCCTAAACATCCTGAACTGAATTGAAAACAAACCCTGACAGGCCTGCAGTTCCCTCAATTCTGTTAGCAAATGTATGCTGATTAGACAACAAGATGGACTTTCTCAGGCTAGAGCTCAACACCACAAGCAAGGTGAGGAAATTCCTGTCTGTTAATCTTTACAGAGACTTGGCTAAATAACAGGATTAGTGACAGTGCTGTAGGCCTGGATGGTTTCATTTTGTTCAGAGTGGATAGGAACCTGGCTCTGTGTGGAAAAGCAAAGGAGGTGAAGTGTGCATTTTTGTGAATGATAGCTGGTGCAAAAATTGTAACATTGTTAATGAACATTGCTGTGTAAATGTGGAATTTCTGATACTGAAATACAGACCTCTTTATGTGCCCAGAGAACTAAATGTTTCTATGTAGCAGCTGTATATATACCACAGAGTGCTAACATCACTGAAGCACTGAATATACTGCATAATACTTGTGAGCTGCAATGCAAGAATTCAGAGTGCATTTATGATAGCTGGTGACTTCAGCAAAGCAGATCTCCGGGAGGTGCTACCCAATTACTTCCAAATTGTGGATTTTCCCACAAGGAGAGCAAATACTCTGGACAAGGCTTACACTAACATAAAAGGGGCATACAGAGTTGTACAAAAACCAAACCTGGGTGGCTCTGATCACATCTCTATAAAACTAATAGCAGCTTACAAATCTCTCTTAATCCGAGATACACCCACTGTGAAACAAATCAGGGTCTGGCATGAAGGAGCCATGGAAAGTCTCGGGGACTTCTTTGATATCACAAACTGGGATGTCTTCAGGGAGGCAGCCATGGTGAACAATCTGGTGAACATAGATGAATATACTGAGACAACTATGGGTTATATATCCAAATGCATGGAGGATGTAGTGAACATCAACAATATTAAAGTAAGAGCCAACCAAAAACCATGGCTAAACAGCAAAGTGTACGAGTTGGTGAGGGCAAGAAACACTGCTTTCAGGGCAAAGGATAAGAAGGGTCTAAGTGTGGCAAGGGCTAATCTAAAAAAGGGTATCAAGGAGGCCAAGAGGGAGTATGGAAATAGGATACAAGGATGCTTCGAGGATGAGAAAGACTCAAGAAACCTGTGGTCTGGTATTCAATGGCTAACTGACTACAAGACCAAGTCAGCTCAGTGCAATGATAGCACTGAATTTCTGGACAGTCTAAACACATTTTATGGCAGGTTTGAGGAGAAAACCAACCTGGGGGCTGTAAAGATTCTGAAGGACCAAAAGGAGGCAGTACTCAATTTCAGTGCTGTGGATGTAGGGAACCAGATGAGGAAAGTGAACCCCAGGAAGGCTGCTGGTCCTAATAACATTCTGTGGAAAGAATTGAAAGGCTGTGCAGACCAACTAGACATAGTCCTGAAGGACATCTTCAGTACCACAGGAAAAAGTACCAACATGCTTTAAAGTTACTAACATAATCCCTCTGCCCAAAAAAGCCAACCCCACCTGCCTAAATGATTATAGACCAAAGGCCGTTACATCAAATGTAATGAAATGCATTCAAATACTGGTTAAAAGGCATTTGACTACAGTACTATCTCAAACCTTTGACCCGCTGCAATTTGCCTACCAGGTACACAGATCAACTGCTGATGCCATTTCGGTGGCACTTCACCTTACATTGGAGCATCCTGAAGAGAAACAAAACTATGCCAAGTTGTTCATAAATTTCAGCTCAAGATTCAATATGCTGATTTCAATGCAACTTATAGAAAAGCTAATCGACCTTGGCATAAATAAAGGGCTGTGTAACTGGATCCTCGATTTCCTGACTGAAAGACCACAAAGGACCTGTGCTGGTAACAACACTTCAGGGAATATTACAATCAACACTGGAGTACCCCAGGGTTGTGTCCTGAGTCCTCTACTGTTCACAGTCCTTACCAATGATTGCTCTGTGAAAGCTAGCAACAACCACATTATCAAATTTGCAGATGACACCACAGTGGTGGGACTCATAAGTGGTGATGACAAGAGTGGTTATAGGAATGAGGTCAACTCCCTGAATGAATGGTGCAATAACAACAATTTGGACCTGAACATCAATAAAACAAAATGAATCATTATTGACTTCAGAAAGAGATCTGAAATGCTCCTGGCCCTCAAGATCAATGGTGATGAAGTGGAGAGAGTCCAAACTACAAAGTTCCTGAGGGTACATATATCAGAGGATCTTTCTTGCAGTACAAATACAGGCCAGCTAATTAAAAAAAGCCCACAAGTGACTACACTTCCTAAGAAGGCTGAGAAAAGCAAAGCTCTCTATGAATGCTCTAAATACCATCTACAGAGGAGCCACTGAGAGCATTATCACCAGCAACTGCACTGTATTGTTCAGAAACAGCACAATGGCTAAAAGGAAGAAGCTGCAAAGAATAATAAGAACAGAAGAAAAGATTGTGGGCACTAGTCTTCCTACTCTACGAGAGCTCTTGAAATGAGATGTGAAAAGAGGCCCTCAAAATACTGAGTGACACTTCTCATCCAGCGTATGTTTGGTTCAATAAACTTGCATCTGCTAGAAGGCTACGGAGTATCCGCTGCAGGACCTCCAGACTAATGAACAGTTTTTATCCAACTGCAATAAGACTCATTAATGCAGACATAACTTTGGATGTATGAAAACTATAACGGATTGTTATGATCTCATTCTTTTCCTTTTTCCATACAGTAATTCTATTTATTTATTACATACTAAAATTAATATATTCTCATGCAAGTGCAGTTCCATCACCCAATCTCATCTCTGTGTCTAGTGTACTTTTCTTTTCATGTGTTAATCGTCTAGTAGTCAGTGTTGTCCAGTGCATACAAATAGTGTGCAAGCATGTGCATCAGCTACCCAGACATTTACTTTTGTACTATAGTTATTATTTATTTTTAATACCTATCATGTTTGTCCTTTTGTACTTGTTTTCTCCTATAAAAGAGCTGACACTCGAAATTTTGTTTAGATAGAACTTGTGTTTCCTAAATGACAATAAAATGTCTATGAGTTTGAGTTTTTTGAGTAAATAAGTGACAGCAAATAGAGCAACCTAATAAAACTGAAATCCAGGTGAGCAACCCTGGGAATATGGAACAGCAAGCTACATTTTCTCTAATGGAAGAAATTCCATACGTAGACAGTGTTCAAAGCAACTCTAATTCAGGTCAGTCTGCAAGCAAGTGGGCAGATAATTCAGTGAAGTCCAAGAAAATCCCAGTCAGTATCACTGCAATTGCCCTGAGACGATTCAGAGTGAAAAGCTGCTTTTGCACTGTCTGCTAGGAGAAACCTAAAGTAAAGGAATTAACAAAATTGTGGTAGCATTGTCGCCTCACAGTATGACGTTGACCTGTTCGATTCTCAGCTAGAGCGTCTTCTGTGTGGAGACATGCGTGAATGGGTGTACCTTCGTTGAAGGTTGTACGTCAGAGCTGGCAACTCGGCACGTAAAAGTCTACTGCCAATCATTAGCGGACCGGAGTTCTGCTGTGGCGACCCCTAACCGGGAAAAGCCAAAAGACACAACAACAAGGTATATATTATGAGTCTACCACAAGAAAAGTTTGCTGACTTAAAGATATCCTTAATGGCCAAATCCTCATTGTAGGTTATCAAAACGAGTCACACGAACCTGGAGAAGAAAATGAAAGAAATGTTTCTGAAAAACAAAGAAATGGAAATTAAGAAAGTGAGTAAGAGAAGTGTGAATCCTGGGTAAAGACTCCAAAGGACACTGCTCTTTCCTCCAATATGGCCCCTATAAGCACTCAGTGGTATTACCCTAGAAGTAATCACTATTTCACCCAGAACTAATTACTATCATATGTGTATATGTCATTATACAATAAATGGTGTTTACTACTTAAACAAGCACTCAGATTGGACAGCCCAATTAGCATACTCATTGTAAACTGAGCATATTTCAAAAGAAAAATGTCTAGCCACTAAACTGTCCTTCAGTGGCTAGGTTTTCTATTGAGATATATTCAACAGAAAAACAATACCATATTTTATGGAGTGTGAAACAAAATATGAGGAAAACTCGGGACGTTCTCCAAATGTCTGACCAGTTGAGAAGTAATTGGCAAAACATACTTGATTGGCTTAATATTTTTACAGCAAAACATTGGGTCTGTATTATTTCAGTGAAAGCTTAAAATAGTGAACACTGTTTAATCAATCCAATAAAGTCAAAATCCCTAAATCCTGAACACATGGAACAGTAATTTTTTTTCCCATGGAAAAAAAATTACTGGGCCATGTTCAGGAATTTGTCATTTCCTCCACTGTAGTACGATCCCGGAGTTGGTATACTTAAGTAGGTGGTGAGTGTGGGGGGCAAAGCCCCCCCCCCCACTTTATTTTTTGTTTGTATTTTTTTTTTATACGGAGCAGCAATTTTTTTCCCTGGTAAGAAAATCGCTGTTCTGTGTGTTTGGGATTTAAGGATTTTGACTTTATTGGGTCGGTTAAACAGCATTCACTATTTTAAGCATTTGCTGAAATAATATAGACCCAAAACATCACCAGTGTCAAAAACAAGTTCTTCCTGCAGCACAACACCAATGCAAGAATTCTGAACAGACTCAAAAGTTAGAGCCAACAATGTAATAGGCATGATGTCTTCCTCCATTGCTTCTGTACACTATACCACATCTCCAGAATAACACTGGCATGTAAAAACAATCTGCTGCCTCTGCCTCTCTAGTTCTTATAATTTACATAAATAACAACGTTTTTTCTTCAAAATACTCTTCCTGAAAATTAATAAATATGTAACTTTAAACCCTGGCATTATTTACTGACTCTGATTCTCATACATTTACTCCACAGCCAGAAATCTAATGATGAAAAATACAAAATATGAGACAAAATTATGGATGTTTTGCAAAATCACAGACAATTAAACAAGTACAGTTTTAACATTCTAAACTATTTAAATTTTACAAAAACACATACCTCTCAACTGCCTCTGATTTTGCTGAACCTCGCTGATTTTGTCTCATATTTTTTGTTCTGTTCCCCAAAACAACAACAGACTTGGAGGATGTGCACTGCCTATCTTGCATGCCCCAGACTACCAGAAATTGGAGGAAGAGCACTAAAGTCCTTTTATACAATGGCATCACTTAGAAAAGAGAAGATTTTTTTTGTTAAATAATATCATTGTGCAATAGTAATTATCCCCTTCCACATGTGAGTAAGGCAGGATTTATCCATGGTATGCTTTGCTTAATCACTTGGGCTTCACCTTCATTATCGATCACCATCAGCATGTGGCATGGCGGTAGTGTTGTTACCTCACAGCAAGAGGTTCTCCCGTTCGATTCTCAGCTGGGCTTGGGAATGCCTTCTGTGTGGAGTCTGCATGTCCTCCCTGTAGTTGGGTAGCGTTCGAAAGACATGTGTGCGTAAATGGGCATGCCTTCGATGAAGGTTGGGCGTTGAGCTGGCAACTCGGCGTTTCGTAAAAAAAAAATCCACTGCCAATCATTAGCGGACCGGAGTTCCGCTGTGGTGACCCCTTACCGGGAAAAGCCGAAAGACAAACAACAACAACAACAACAACCAGCCATGGGTAAATCCTGCCTTACCCACACCCAGTCATGGATTATTGTTAAAATATAGACCTTGGAATTGGGTAAGAGTAATTTGAAATAAAGGGATAATTGGTTAGGCTTTAAATGGCTTGAAAGGGCAGTTTGCCTAGTACTCACCTATGAAACAATTACCATGTAAGTATGAAACCTAGGTAGAGACCTCCAAGGACATTACTAGAAAACTGTGTAACCTGTGGAAAGATTCCAAATGGAAAAGGCTAATGTATATGATTGTCAGACATGAGAAGCAAAGTACACTAAGCAGCGAAGACTTTTGCTTAAACCATACTGAAAGCCATTTGTTTCACTTCTGTTTATATTATTAAAGAAAGCATTAATTTGCCTTAGCACCTTATATACTGAGAAAAATTCGTTATATATTGGTTAAAACAAAATGCATGCCTCTCATTTCAATGAATGCCCTTCTATAAAAGTGTGGACCAAAGTTAAATCCCCTGGTAATATATATATATATATATATATATATATATATATATATATATATATATATATATATATATATATATCACTATCTATCAATCTGTCTATCTACATACACACACACATTCATATTTACAGACTGCAGGAGATAGCTATAGTTACAGAAACAGAGTAGGTACATAGATATTCAGATACATGTGTGTATATAAATACATGTACACAGATACATGTACACCTACAGAAACATACAGTGTGTTAGGGCTATTGTAGAAAGCAGAAGGAATTCATAACCATGTGAATCTTTAACTATTGTATGAAAAGTTATAAAGAATACCTGGGAGAGTGATTGCCTAAGACTCAGTATCTGCGAAGTGAGACTTGCTTGTTCCTGGTCAGAAACCATCTGTTTAAGCTTTTCCTTTTCTATTGCTATAGTGTTAAAAGAAGACTTCAAAAGGGCATGAACTGAAAAAAGCAAACCAAAGAAAAAAAATAGTCATACACTTTAGTTGTCCATTTGTTACTGCTTTGACACAGCAATAAATAAAATGTTTCAGCTCAAATCCATTTACATTTAAAAATAATAATAATATATATATATATATATATATATATATATATATATATATATATATATATATACACACACACACATTAAAAATTGTGTAAAGAAGTTGGGGATTGGCATAATTGTTAAGGTACTTACCTCACAGGCAAGATGTACAGAGTCTGATTCTCATCAAGGGAAATTAGATAGGTTTACAATGGCTCAAAACAGTAGCTAGCCTAGTACTTATCTATGAACCTTAATACAATTTTTCAGTCTTGGATGATTCATAGCATGAGTCTAACAATGGTAATAAAATGAAAGCTTTTTGGCATATAGGACCAGTGTTCACCTATTCTCATAAGGGTCTGGATTTGACTAGTGATCCATATACCAAAGAGTCTGTTTGAGGAGGGCTTACAGTCTATTTGCTTTCATCAGAAGATGTGGGCATAACACACCAAAGAAGGTCACTGGGTACTACTCAACCCATTTTATATGTTTGGGGCCATACTCTTAGACACATGGGAAGCTATATACTAGGCTGTGCATGCTATCACTGCTTACAGCACATTGTTATATATCTCAATCTCTATGCTCATTGTTTGGGAGGAGTATATGGCAAAAATAAAAGGTTTATAGGGAAGCTATTCAAATAAATAAATAACTTAAAGGTGGATGAACTGCATCACAACCATCTCTACTGGTCATATTTGCAAATGCTTTCATCTGCACTTTCAATGTGGAAGCAGAAAGCAGGACCTCATCAGTTAACCATCCACTGCCATACTCCACAGCTAATCACCCAACACTCTGACATGAATCACTTTCTTTATTTCATTGTCACTGTTATCATAAATGAAATATGTAGGTATGAGCCACTAGTCTGCATCTTATCATAATAAAGCATTGGATGCCAGAGTGAAATCAAGTTCTTAATAGATTGTGAATTTTACATTCCTTATGTTGGCAACATGTCTTTGCTGCATGTAAGTGGTTAAAACTGTGTTTACTACATTAAATGCACAGATATAACAGATTGCTTTCAACATTTTTTTTACCTTAACTTCATCGAAAAGTATTCTTATAACTTTGTCTTATCTATAAAATTGGTAAAAAGTTTATAATTTATACATAAAATAATTTTAAGCAGCTAACACAAAAGTCTACATTTCAACTGACTGCTGTAGAGCAAGTTTGTTGTTAAACTTGGAAACCGTTCCAAGAGTGCACTTACCAAGTTAATTAGAGTCTCATAAGGCTGGTAATTATTTTTGCCGTAGATATTCAACATCACTGTTTTACAGCTTTTTTGTGAACAATAGCAAAACAGTAACAATCTCGGAATAAACAATGTAGCGAACAGTAACAATCTCAGCATAAACAATGTAGCAAACAGTAACAATCTCAGCATAAACAATGTGTAAAATCATCACTCTTGTCAGCACTGTGCAGTGACAATGACACTGTTTATAAAAATGTATCCCATCAACAGAAAACTAACAACCTTTTATTAAATAACCGATATACACCTAGTAAGTGCTTTCGTTCCTAATATGGAAATAATAAAAATAATAAAATAGTAAATTTGTCAAGATTTCATTTGAATAATGAGCATTTACAGGTCTTAAGCAAATGTTTAATTTCTGTGCCCTCAGATAGGGTGGACTTAATTGACACTATTAATGCCTTGAGGGATTTTGTTAGAAAGTTGAATTTGAAATGTTCGTTCCATGATAAAGACAATTTAAAGGTGGAGCAGCTTAAGGAGCCTACTCTATTTAATCCCAGTTTAAGACCTGAATTGGAAGCCTTTCTTTTAACATGTGAAAGTGATGTAAGAAGTTTGCTAGATTCTAAGTCTAAAAATAGATGTTATAATCTGACAGCAACAGAAAGGAATGCTTTACTTGAGTTAAAAGATAATAAAAAAATGTATATCACAAAAACTGATACGGGGAATGCTGTGTTAGTATTGGAAATGGAGTATTATTGTATGAAAAAAAAATGTTGAGTGATGAAAAATTTTATATGAAGGTGTCTTGGGAGGAAGTGGTGAAATCATATAATATGATTGATGCTTGTATTGAAGAGTGGTGGATGGAGGGGTTGATTACTGCAGAAATGGCAGACTATTTTAGAATTTGGAATCCCAAATTGGGGAGAATTTTTGGTCTGCCCAAAGTGCATAAAAATCTAAATCCGCCTATGTTTAGATCGATAGTGGCTAGTCAAGACAATAAAACAGAGTCTATGGCCATTTTTGCAGATAAAAATCTGCAGAAATTGGTATGTCTGAGTGACTCCTTTATTAGGGATTCATTTCACTTTAAAAATCTCATTGCAAATTTAAAAGTGGATGATTTCATGATATTGGTAATGGAGGATGTTGTGTCTTTATATACCATCATTCCCAATGTTGAAGGTCTTGAAATGGTAAATAGGGAAATGCTTTCATCTAATCTTTTTACATGTGGTGAGGTTAGGCTGTTAACTGAAATTCTGGATGTTATTTTGAGTTATAACTTTTTTACATTTGAAAATGAAATTTATAGGCAAAAAATGGTGTAGCTATGGGGGCTGTAATGGCCCCTAGTTATGCTAATATTTTCACGATGGGCTAGGAAAAAGAATTTGTGTATAATTCTGCATTTTATAAATATGTTATATTTTTACAAACATTTTATAGATGATTTGTTTTTATTATGGAAAGGAAGTATGGAAAGATTAATGGAATTTTTAATATATTTAAATGGTGCTTCTAGTTATTTGAAATTTGTGTATACAATTAATCAAAGGGAAATATTTTTTTTGGACTTGATGGTTTATACATCTGCCAACAATTTAAAGGTTAGAATAAAAAAAATGATTTGCAGAGTAATAATTATTTACATTATAGTAGCATGCATAATAATAATCTTAAAAGAAATATTGTCAAAGGACAGTTTTTAAGATTAAGTGAGTTAACAGAGGATATGTATTATTTTTACTATGGAAAGTGAACAAAGAGAAAAGAGGTTTTCCAGTAGGGGGGTACCAAATAGATTGATACAGGAGGTTAGGAATGAAGTGAAAAGTATAAGGGAAGCTGGCACTTTAAATAATAGGTCAGCTGGGAATGATTAAAAAAAAAAAAAGATTATGCTTTAGCTTGTGTATTGCAAAAATCAGTAGATGAAGCTGGTATTAAGCAGATTACTAAAGAAAAAAACTGGAAGTTTCTTTTAAATTTTGCTGAGACATGGAATATTATTGGAAGCGTTCCAGTTTTTGTCACCAAAAGAGGGAAGAGGTTAAAAGAATATTTTCAAAGGAATAATTTTAGGAGTCACAAATCTGAAGACATTAAAGGAATGACTAAATGTGGTAATTGTAAGTTTTGCCCATTTGTTTTTGAAAGAAAAGAAGTAAAAATAATGGCTAGAAATTATAATATTAAATTAGGGCATGAATATAATTGTAAATCAAAATGTGTAGTGTATGTTGCTTTGTGCACACTGTGCCAAGCTTTTTATATTGGTAGAACATATAGACAATTTTATAAAAGGATGTATGGGCATTTAAGGGCTCTAGATATCAAAGAAGCCAATAATGGCTTAGCTAAGCATGTACTACAAAAACATAGCTCTGAAATTAATAAGGTTAGTTTTAGGTTTTCAGTGACAGATCACGTTTCTAACTTTAATATTAGGTTTATTACAGAAGATGAATTAAACTGGAAAGAATATTGCTGACAGATAGAATTAAATGCGTGCAGTTTCCCTAGTATGAATGAAAGGGAAATTGCAAGGTGGTTTTGAAAAGGAAAGGGTTAAATCATTAAAGTATTAATTAATGTTGAGTCATGTGACTGTGATGAAATGTATTTAATGTCAAACAGAGCTCCTCATTAGCACTCTTCAAGAAAAATCTTGATGACTGGATGGGAAATGGGAAATTCACCCCAGGGATCACTTCTGTGGCTCTGCTCAACAGAGGCACAGGAAAATAATTTTCTTGGGTGGCGAAAGCCAGGGTACATTTTTTGGCTAGGCTTATATAGGCCCTAGGGCCAATAGCCTAGTACCTACCTATGAACCTATGAACCTATAATAGGGTTGTTGTTTTATACTAACTTGGTCTGAAAAAGTTCCATATTAGGAACAAAAGCACTTACCAGGTGTATATCGGTTATTTAATAAAAGTGTATTTGTTTTATTTAAAGACCGCTGGCACATTTTTATTTTTGAAAGAACAGTATATTTTATGCTGATTCATGAGGCTTGTTGTGAATACAGTACCAACAATATTAGCATTACCCTACTGGTGGACGAAGGCAGAACTATAGAGCTTCGGGTTCAACCTGCTGACAATCGGAGTTCCCTGTGGGAAATCACAGGTTTTGCTGGCAGTGATGCCCTCTTTGGGGAAATTTTTACAAATAAACATCTGCAGAAATTGGTATGTCGGAGTGACTCCTTTATTAGGGATTCCTTTCACTTTAAAAATCTCATTGCCATTTTAAAAGCGGATGAGTCCACGATACTGGTAATGGCGGATGTTGTGTCTTTATATGTTGGTGTGACATGGACTTGGTATATATAAATCCAGGGGGGTATAGGGGGCTTGCATCCCTCATTGGTGGTTCAGATAGGCTTGCCCCCATGCAAACAACTTTTAAAAAAGTGTTTTTCAGCCATTTTTTTTCTGTGAATGCAGTTTAGGGATTCCAGTCCTCAGTGCATTTGCTTTTTTCTACTTATAGTAGAACCTAATATTATTCACAGTTACTGAAAGCATTTAAGTTATGAATAAAAAAAATCAGATTAAAGACATATCCATACTTTCGCAATCATTCACAATTTGTCACCAATCATTCAGGGCAGATATTCAGAGTCCTGACTTTTATAGTATGACACTGCCATTATGTAGTTTTTTTTTTTTTTTTTTTTTTGCAAATAATGATTTTATGGAAACTGCTCAAAATCACAACAACAAATATAATTTTGCATTAAAAAATGCAATGTTCATAAAAAAAGGGTCTAACAGACAGCATGCTGAAATTCGGAGCTCCAAACTTTAAGAAATAGTCAACACAGTATAATTTTATGAACATCATATAAAATGAATGCAGTTTATGATCATTGAAACTCTACACAAAAATTAAAAAGTTATTGTCTTTCTAATCAAAAAGACACATTATTTGATCTGATCCATTTCTAGCAGTGCCACTTAAAAAAACACACACACAAGTTACATCATCCTCTGTTTCTTATATATGCCTGTTTGCTTTATCAATGCACTTAACTTTGTTTTTCTATGAAACTTCACATTGTTTCTTTTTACCACTTGTCATTGCATCTGCCTCCTCAAAGTCAGTGAGTAGAGGAGTTGGGGAAGATTTGTACATCTAAGATATTTGCAAAGAGAGCACAAATTCCAGTTACAAAAAGGGTTAATAAACTATTGAGAAGCTTAAAAGTAGGAAGAAACTTCTGGGGTACACTGCCATTATTAATTGTAAACTGTCCCTCAGAAATGACATAAGCTATGTGGCATCACAGCCTGAGTCATACATTTAACAGAAGCAAAAGTGTAGCAATTCATTATGGCACAACATTTTATGTTTAAAGGAGCTTGCTGGTGATAATACTCAAAATTAGTCACTGACAAATATATGAAACTTTCCATAGGTGCTTAGAGAATGGAGAAATTCAGAGTGCTGCCACATTAAGTTAATGGAAATACAAGACAGCAGAAATTGTCTGGATTCATACTGATTCATCGAAGGCAGTTTCAGCAAATGCAAAAAAAACTTGAAAGCAGGTCAGCGAAACCACCTTCGGCAAATGTTAAACTTTTTTTTTTTTTGCAGGGAGACAACCACTCCTGCACCCCACAAATCCCAAGAAATTATATATAATAACTTTGAGGTTGCCCAACAGTGGAGAAAAAGACAATCTCCACTGTCAACAAAGGCGAACGGCCTTTGATTTATTTGCATTTGCAGAAACTACCTTCAATGAGGTGACATACTCCCAAAATGTCTTGTCCCTACCATGTCATGTCAGTCAGACATGGAGAACATTGTGAGAAGAAGTAACCACTGCTGTAAAATGACATCTGAGCATCAGAAGTCTGAGAGACACTGCCACTAATGACATACACTAGCTTCTTCGTATACAAGGCTCCAATAAGGAGACGTGGGTAAAAAATGTTTGCCCCCAAGTGAAAGATCACCAAGTTACTCCCAACATATCTGGACCTTACTGCACATCTGCATACATTATGAAAGGTTATCTTCCATTTCATCACACCTAGAGCAAGTCAATGACCCAAACTAATGCAGTCTGTAGTAATGTGCAGATGAACCAAACATCAGTACTTTGTACTGTACAAGGTGCAGCATGGTCTGTATAAGGAAGGTAGGAATCCAAATCCATATCTTTGCTAGGCATATCAAAGCATTTCTATCAGAAGGGTACGGGACATAAAATATTAAGCCAGCTAGTAGAGCAATATGACACTGTAAATGTGTATCTTAAACTGCATGTAGCCTCAATGATTTTTAAGCCACATGCATTGTTTATAAACAAATTCACAGCTAACTCAACTAGCACCAAAGGCAGTACCCAGCTCTTTGACATCTAAATTCATTTATCTAGGCAGCTGAGTTATCAGCTGGTATGGAACATCACCCCAACAGCCTGCACCTGCCTACGCTACTGCTCATAATAATGCTATAGTCTGAAATGAAATGTGCAGTGCACATGCAATCTGTGTGCATAGAGCGACACAGGAAAATGGTCAGGTGAATTTGTGAGAATACTAAAGTAACAGTAACCTCCAACGATATGGTGGGGCAATGCTTACTTGCCTTGCGGATGTTTGTTGAATGGCATATAATTCAGCTATGGGGGTTTATGGTAAAACATTTGATGGGGATGTCAGGACTGAAGATATCTGAATGGTTGGGCTACTCTGTTGCTGAAGAAATAGAATAATCACATAATGCAAAGCCACAGTAAGCATGGGCGAAGGAAACTGTAGTTTATAAAAGAGCATTGCTTTAGGCTGCAGTCACTTTGTTACAGGTATTAGCATTCCTAATTGGTTAAGAAGGATTCTATAAAGTTAAAGAGGGTCTCCTTCAACAGACCTATCACATTTGTCAGCATAAGTCATTATGCTGTAACAAATTAATATTATAAGATTGGTCAGAGGTGTATCCAGAATTTTTGGAATTGTATACCATCTTCCATAATGAAGCCCCCCCCACACACACACACACAGAGGTTTAGCACTCAATAATCCCAGACTGTATAGCTTTCTGTATAGTATATCCTTTCAGTATTGAAAAAAAAAACTACTCTAATGACAAACTTAAGCAAATAAACAAACAGCAAGTAAATACATAGAAGCCATTTAACAAAATATATAGTCAAAAACCATTATAAATGTGCCAGCTTTATTAAATTAAAAACTACCACATCTTACTGTACAAAATAAGTTGTCAAAAAGAAATTTTGCCACAGTATTCAGGGTGTAGTTCTGGCTACACTGTTGACAGCAGTCATACAGTTGCTTTAGCAAGATGAAGATTCAGTGAGGTTGTCAAACCCTGTGTACATACAAGACAGAATCTAAGTGGTAGAATTTGACAGATTTGAATCATGTTTTAGTATTCAGATTATGTGCTTACTGTCCAAGACAGGGAACATTGCACCCCACTGGTGTCTGAATTTGCATGCTACTCTTTGCTTCCTGAGTGTAAACTGTGCTCCTGTCTTCACATCCCACAATGTTGTTGCACTTCTCAATCATGTGTCTCTTCTATCCCAACGTTAGTTGTACACCAGTTCTGTGACACAGATGGACAAAGTCCTGACCATAACTTGCATAATCTGAGTTTTCCTAGTGTCTAAGGCACTTAAACAGTGAGCTGAGGAGTAAGAAAGAGCATCTTTGGTGGCACATTCATTGTGTGGGAAGGGACAAGGTGATCTTGCTAGGCTGTTTGTTCTCATGCATGTAAGAAATGGAAACACGATCAGGGGATGTAGGCTTCACAATCCCAAGCTACTTTCAATAGTTCTCAAAGGGGGACAAGGAGGGACATGTACATGTCAGAGAAACAGGAGAGGATATTCCTGCAGTGAGATGCAGGTGCCTGCATCAGCCACCAGGGAAGGGGTTAGGGCCATACTGTAAACAACCCGATATCTCGTTCTCAGAATGATGTCAACTGCTGGCAGGCTGGACATATGCCATGTATTTCTCAAACCAAGGACAAACAAGACAGAATGCCACAGGACACCAGTTTTGGCAGAAAGCCACATATATTCAGCAGGAGGACAAGGCTATCCATCTCTGACAGTGGATTAGAGGCACGAATGCAAGTGTCAGCACAAACAGCCCTCATGACTACCTGAATGATATCCCATTTGCATGGCTCACCACTGTACTCTATTGGGTACATTCCTAGTATACGGACTAAGTCTGATTGTCAAAGGCCTAATAGTCAGCAAGCATGGGGGAAAAAAGTACCCAGGAAAAAAGGTTAAGGCATTTGTAACACTGATCTTAAGTGTTATAAACTTTATATTAAGTTGCCAGAAATGGAAGTCTAGGTTACCGTTTATGACCTGGAAATATTATTTGTTTTGGAACTGTGCCTCAAAGCTTTCATTCTACAGTTTAAGGTTACTATGCAACATGTTATCTTGTAAGAAATCTGACAGACTGAGGAGAGCAGTGTCCTTATTTAGGTTAAGAATCAATATACTACATCCCTTTTATATGATACCCCTTCACTACACCCACTGAGTATGTCTGCTGCTGCCGTTGCTCTTACAGAATTCCAATGGACTTGCAGTGTGCATTTGCAAATGACTCAAACATACCACTCTTTTTACACAAGATATCTCCTTATTCAAGGAGACTTTTATACAGGTCAACTAGTTAAAAATAATCCATTATTAGTCAAAATGTTACTGAAGACAACTTGGTCCAGATTTTACCAAATTAGACAATGCTTTTTTTGTTATGTAATCCTTGCCATCTGTGTATAACTACATTGTTTTTGCTTCCTCTGGTTTAATTTCCCCAAGTCTTTTAGGTTTATAATACCATGACAGGAATGGACCCCATTCCAAAGTCAAAGTATGATCAAAGTTCGTGAAAGTAGCATTGTTTCGATCTTTGATGTTAGCCAAAAGTGCTCTTTGAAGCACCCACAATGTGCCCGGAATTGACTCCTTCTGCAATTCATAAGGAGTTACATGTATCAGTAGCATATCTAAATAAGATTATAAATAATTTTTTATGAGACATATTTCTCCTATTACTACTGGAAATATCTGGGTATCTTTCTTTCACATTGCTCTCGTTTCTGCCTGCAAATCCTGGTATTTTATGACTTTTTGTCTCTCTGTAAGTAAGACACTGAAATCACTGGGTGTAGCAATTTCAGTGATTGATGTTACTTCTGTCTTCTTTTTATGAACTACTATATCTGGTTTTCTCACATCTTTTTTTAAACTGTTGGTAATGGGTAATCCCATGTGGTATAAACTCCATCATTCTCTATAATGCTTTGTGGATCATATTTCCAAAGCTTCTCAGCTACTTCAGTATTGTAATGTGTGCAAAATCCCCACGCAACAGTCTTGCCACATTGTATAACCACAAGTGAAAACAGCATCCACAGGAATCAAGCAAGACAAAACAGTCCCATAACTTCAATGGTTAAGAATAGAAAGTATAACGCGGACTATTTTCACAGCCCAATTTTATTAAAAAGTAAGCACTTTCACCATTCAGCTTCATCAGACAATGATAAAGTAATCAACAGTCTTTTAAATAATGTGCTTATGCATCTCATTGGTTATAGATGTAATAACGTCACTGAGCAACGTACATACAAATATTCTAAAAACATTTAAATACTAATACAAATTCATATAGAGACTATTGTCGTAAATACATAATGTAACCTTACATAATAAAACTAAAGAAGTGTACTTATATCTACTACAATCAATTATTACTGTAAATTGCTGAGAGATGAATCTTGAAAACACTGTGTTATTTATTTATTTATTTATTTGTTGTTTTATGTCTAGTTGTTTTTATGCTCAGTGATTTCACACTTTCTATTCTTAACCTTTGAAGTTTTGGGACTGTTTTGTCTTGCTTGATTCCTGTGGATGCCATTTTTACTTGTGATTATACAATACTTGGATTTAACCACAGGATTTCTCACCCTTCGGTGCTGCTTTTGTTTGTTATTGATGTGTTTATTATTGATTTTTTTCGACTTAGTCTTGCCACATTATTATACCATTCAGAATACAGGCCCTCTGCCATTAGTGTTATCACAACCAGCAACAAGATGTACGACTGTTTCCGCTTCTGTTTTACAGAACATAAATTTGTTTGTTTCTCCCACATTTTCGATGGACTTTGTAAACCAATGTACATATAGTTCTCTGTCCTGTGCTGCTGATATTAACCTTTCATCTTTTGGTTTAAATTCTGCATTGTGACTTTATTTAATAACACATGATCCTTTTTTCCATATGACTTTCTTTGTTACCCTTCTGTTCCACTGCCATGATTGAGTTTTCTTCTAAATGAGTATAAACTCTGTCACCAAGTACACAGTTTATACATTGTCAGAAGGCAAGTTATTGGTTTATAGTTTGCAGGTTCACTATTAAAGAGGAATATATTTTTTCCTATTGTTAACTAAGTTGGTATCTGTTCGGGGTACACATATAAGTAGTTCTTACTCAAGGCTAAATCTTCTATGCTCTTAATAAGATAGATTATATAATTTCTGATTCTGCCAGTGAGTTCTCAGTCTCAAACACACTGCACCTAGAACAAAACCCTCTTCCACCGAATACTGTTTATACAGTAGTTAGCTTTCTTTAACAGATCTTAACACATGAAGCTAAAAGTCTTCAAAGTCTGTCTCATGTTGCCAGAATATTTGTTTCACCCTAATGCATAATGAGTATATTCAGTGCTTCACCGACAATCTGGTTCAAACCTGAGATGAAGTGCAGATGATAGCACCCCTCAACAAACTACAGGCAGATGACTTACTGTAATATTGGTACTGCCAGCTTCAGGAGGAAACTATCTCCCAAGCCTTCTGAAAAATTAACACCAACATAGGAATATTTGTGAAAATGTCTCTTCCAAAAGGCATCACTGTTGAAATGTCAACACTCAAAGTGCTGATTGCAAATACATTGAAAAAAAATGACGGAAAATAGAGGACAGGAGCGAATCTCAAACACTATTGTTCTTTTTTAAACTTCTTTTTTGTAGGAGGTCAAAACCCCCTAGAACTCCCAAAATTATATATCCCAACTCTGAAATTGCCATACCTCAACGAAAAGGGAATATTCTGGGAAATGGCCATCTCAGACAAAGTATATGCAAGTTCGATTTTTTGGCCATTCGGTCTCTGTGTTTTGGAACTCATTCTAGTAGTCTAGCAAGTTCCAACATTTCAAATAGTTACCTTCCAAAGATAATATCATTGGAATCTACAGACTCAAAAAAAATATTAGGGAGATTTCAGCAGCCTTGACACCCCCCCCCAGCATGGCTTCTCCTTTTATTATCTCATCTGAAGACTCTGCACAAGCCCCTCTTCCATATTATTTGCCATCAGCTACAATTTTATCAGTCTGTTAGTTTCACTTTTGCTTACATTCATGAAGTATAACACCATGTTTACTTTTAACACACCTGCTATTCTTTGAATCTGTATTTAATGTCATACTCACACATACACACACACATATCTTTCTACTCTCTCTCACTCGGTATATCTATCTATCTATAGATACACAAACACACACACACACACACACACACACACACACACACACACACACACACACACAGACACATATAGCATTGCTGATTTTCTTATTATTTTATACAGTACCATTAATGGTATACTACAAGTCCAAGCAAACATTTTCACTGAATAAATAATGTACACCAGATTTTTTCCTGCTACTGCTATGTAGAAGGAAGATGGCTGCCAACCTGTAACCAGCACTGCAGTTTCATTATGATTTTTTTCCCCTGTAATTTTAATGATTATTAATGCTTATTTCCCTGTTTTTTTCTTTGCTTGCTCCTTGGCTTCCTGAATCAATTTTAGCTCTGATGCATAGTTTAACAGAATAATAACTTGAATTCTGACTGCCTTCACAATCAGTCTGTCTGTCTCTGACTCATTACCTTCATGGGGCTGCTTGCTTCACCTGTTTTACTGTTTCCTATTTATTTTTCATCTTATCTGTGATGTTATGTAGCTAGAGATCCAGATGTGATACTTCTTGTAGTTTCTATTTAGATGTCATTTTATCTCCATATTTTGGCTGTTGTAACTTATCAAACTAATGTTTGCTGACAGCTTTCAAACTGATAAACTGTATTACCATTTGCTGATGGACCATGTACATGAGAGGATCCCGCCAATGTTTAATAAGCAGAATTCATGTTATCTAAATCCTAGAGTCATTTCATTGGTCTTCTTCTTTAAAAGATAAATTACTGGTGGCATTTCAATTTTTAGATCATTCTGCACTTAAGTAGAACACATAGTTTACTGTTAATATGATTGAAACTCTTTGCATACAGCAATACCATGAACTTGAACACATATTTAATGCAAAAAATAATTACAAAGAATAATTTTACTGCAACTTATCAACAAAGATAGCCAAAAATGTATACAATACCTGATCCAGGTGTTAAAATCAAAACAAAAAACACACCAAACACCATTTTATTGATACTGTTGGACCCTGGTGTTTGTTGAGGTTACAGACAAAGCATATTTCCCACAATGCATTGGAAGCGAGAGGGGCAAGTAGCAACTATATCAGATTTGTTACATTCAATACTGCGGGATTATCTAGAAAAATAATTTATTTGGGTATGTTACGTTATGCATTCATGTAATATGAATTCTATGTACCCACTCTGCTGAAAGATGTGAAGATTTCAATGATGTAGATGTGAAGATTTCAATGATGTAGAAAGTCAGTGGACCAAGTTCCCAAGGGTGTCTGGTTCAAGCATACACTAGAATCACCACCTATTGCCCCTGTCTAAAGTATGAAGAGAGACTGAAGAGAGATTGAAAAAGTTAAACTTGTTCTGCATTTAGCATACATTTTTAAGAAGTGATTTGTTATAGGTATACAAGAGTGCTAAGAATGAAGGTTGAAATGTATAATCAGGGAAACATTTGAGAGACAGGACAAAGACATTAGAAACAACAACTTATTGTTTGAGCTGGATAAAATGCAAAAATGGTTGGTAGAATTTTTCTTTTTGACACGTACTGTTAGAAGATAAAATAGGCTGCTTAGAGAAATCAGACAAGTGAAGTTCTTAACACTTTTTAAGAAGGAAGTGTCTACAGTAGTGATGAAATCATTCTATGTTGTGCAACTTATAACAAAGGTCATCTAGGTCCAAGGAAGTCATCATTCCACTGTATTCGGCATTCATCAGACCTATCATTGAGTACAATGTCCCCTTTGGTATGTACCTAACCAGGCATATCTAACAATTGGAACATCCATAGAAGTTCCTCACTGAAAGAATACAGGGCAGAAGTAACATGTCCTATGCAGACTGCCTCAAGGCCCTATCCCTGTACTCTTGTCTCCTACAGGTACTTCAGGGGAGATCTATGCCTGGCATGCAAGGCATTGTCAGACCCTACTCTGATGGACCTTCTGCAAATCTGCAAAGCAAACAGCACCAGAATTATCCATTCTAAAGACTCAAACCTTGCCTGTGATATAAATAGGACCTACTGGACAGACAAGTATGTATCCCAGAGACTATCCCTTCTCTGGAACAGGCTCTCCATCCATGTGAAGCAGAGTTCCTCCCTAACCCTGTTCAAGTGTACTTGGACAATTGGATGGGGAACAGGAAATTCATCCCAGGTTTGGCACCTACAGTATATCTCTAATGGGCACAGACAGCCTGTAAATGGTTCATCTCCCAGGCCCCTGCTTGTAAAAGTTTCACATCCCAAGCCCCTGCTTACAGTTATCAAAGGTACCAGAACTTGTCAGAGATTTCGGATGCATGGCGAGGCTTACAAAGGCCCTTGTGGTCATTAGCCTAGTAAACACCTAGGAACCTATGGGTTCCCTCCTTATTGAAATTAGTCGAGCCTGATCTCTGGTGAAGCCAAGGGCCTTAATGTAAACTTTTTAATTTGGTGTGACTCTACTAAGGTACTAATGGTCAGAACAGAATTAATCAAAATTACAAATTCATATTTTCTTTCTGCAATTAAGTTCAATGTTTACTTAGCTCATAAATGAAATCTGCTGTAATTTTAACTTCAGTTAGGTTTGAATCATCAGAGTTTAAGGATTCTGACTTTGAAGGAAAAATTATTATTATTATGTTTTATTTTATGATCAGGTTTTCTAATTTTATTTTTCTTAATTTATATGTTCTTTGCATCTTGTGGCTTCAATTATTTATTTTTTATTAAAGTATGTTGCTTGATCTTAAGTAATTTAATAACAATTGTTTTGAATTAATGTAATACTAATTCAAGCTACTACTGGTCCTGTTGGTGGCAAAACAAACAGACAATCATAAGTGGGCAACGTTGCTAGGCTTTACCTACATTAAACATTTCTGTGAATGCAGTTTTGACACAAAATAAGAATAAAACCTACATTTTCTAAAAACACTGAAATAAAAAAGCATTTTGTTTAGTGGCAAAATACACCAATTTACCACATGGGCTGTGCTTCCTGCATTCCCCAACATAAAACACTTATGATAGAGGTCAATGCGCACTGGGGGAGAGGGGAAGGCTTGAGCTTTGCAACACCAGGGCACATCTCATTGACAAGTCTTGTAGGTTCCTCTTTTATTAAATGACTCTTTTGATTTCACTATCGTCAATTAATTGCATGACTTACCAACACTAAATCATATATATTAGAATACCAATGTGCATTGACATAGGTTAGGGTAGAAGCATCAAAATGTTTCTATATGCACACCTACATGCACACCTCTCTTTAGATTTCTACCACCGACCTAAACAGTGTTGATCTGCCAGTTGCTGTTGCTGTCAGAAGCAGCACTACATATGCGTATGCCCACAGCTTCTAACTAGGATACAGAGATTGGCACTAGCAACTCAACAACAAACTTATGAGATCCTCTGGAAATTGTCAAACCCATTTCACATGTGGTATAGTCATAAACAAACGTCTTCTATCATCAGGGTAGCCATCTAAAATGATTGCTGCATATTCAGAACAATTTTATTCCATTAACTTCAACTTGCTTTTGAAGAATTTGTCAGTCTAACACACATCTCCTGTCTGACAAAAAAAAAAAAAAAAGAACAAATGCATAAAGTATTAATTGTTGCTAGTACACCCCTATATTAACAAACCAAAGGTTATTTTTAATGTTGTCAAGAGACCTGTGCCAATTAGGTAGGTCAAGTCATGGTATAATCCTGTGCTGATGTATTAAGTCTTTTAGATCAGCAAGGATCCAGTTCTAAAATACAAGAACATAGGAGCAGTGCTAGGCAAGTGATCACAGGAGCCGTAAGATGCCTAGCCACATGCACCTTTTGGTAGCACATTTAAACATTCTTTACACCCTTTTTGAGTACTTAATAGTACTCACCTCTCAAAATGGGCAAAGCCATACATGATAACCCATGTAAATTTGAGTGTGTCTATCCAATCATTATTACTACTCTCAAAGACAGCAAACCGAGTGATTTGTCTGACTTGTAGTGGTAGCATTCCACAGGCCGGGAATACACTGATTTAGCAACATAGCTTTCTAGCAAGTATTATTTATTTTTGAGTGAAGATTTAGCTCTCTAATACAGGTCTTTGTACACCCACTGGTGCTGTGAAGAAAACAAACAAGAGTACAGGCATATTATGTATAAACAGACTACAGTATATAGACTTTAGTATTTTGCAATGTTCTTGTAATTAGATAATATCCTAAAAGTGCGGACTACTTCCGTAGCCTTATGAAAAAAGTGTGGGGAGTAAGGAAGAATAATACTCTGTCTAAATAGTTATCTTAATATCTGAATCCTTTATGAATGCACCATATCCAATCTTCCTTATGGACATGCTGCCACATTAATGATTTTCATAAGTATGACAGCATAAGTTGCTGTAAAGGTCTACCACATCGTGAGCCTTGCTAAAAGAAAATCAGTGCAATGCAGACTCAGTCTAAGAGGACAATGAACGTAAAAGTTCAATCCAGTTCTTGTATGCAATGCCAAAAGCCTGGAGAACAATAAAACTGGAGTTATGAAATGATATTGAAGCAAAATAAAGTCAAGAAATGGATGCAACATAATATTAATCCTGTGGTCTGAGTTATAATACACAGATTCATACCATTTTCTGTACATGATGACAGAGATAGGTCTAACAGTCATAAGACAACTTTGCTTTAGTCCAATGTACATTTCGTAGAGTGGGATGATTTGTCTTGCAAGACTTTAGCTTCAACATAAGGAGAAAGCTAATAGTTTCTGTTTTAGACTCTGTTGCTGAAGAAATAGAATAATCACATAATGCAAAGCCACAGTAAGCATGGGCGAAGGAAACTGTAGTTTATAAAAGAGCATTGCTTTAGGCTGCAGTCACTTTGTTACAGGTATTAGCATTCCTAATTGGTTAAGAAGGATTCTATAAAGTTAAAGAGGGTCTCCTTCAACAGACCTATCACATTTGTCAGCATAAGTCATTATGCTGTAACAAATTAATATTAGAAGATTGGTCAGAGGTGTGGCCAGAATTTTTGGAATTGTATACCATCTTCCATAATGAAGCCCCCCCCCCCCCCACACACACACACACACACACACAGAGGTTTAGCACTCAATAATCCCAGACTGTATAGCTTTCTGTATAGTATATCCTTTCAGTATTGAAAAAAAAAACTACTCTAATGACAAACTTAAGCAAATAAACAAACAGCAAGTAAATACATAGAAGCCATTTAACAAAATATATAGTCAAAAACCATTATAAATGTGCCAGCTTTATTAAATTAAAAACTACCACATCTTACTGTACAAAATAAGTTGTCAAAAAGAAATTTTGCCACAGTATTCAGGGTGTAGTTCTGGCTACACTGCTGACAGCAGTCATACAGTTGCTTTAGCAAGATGAAGATTCAGTGAGGTTGTCAAACCCTGTGTACATACAAGACAGAATCTAAGTGGTAGAATTTGACAGATTTGAATCATGTTTTAGTATTCAGATTATGTGCTTACTGTCCAAGACAGGAAACATTGCACCCCACTGGTGTCTGAATTTGCATGCTACTCTTTGCTTCCTGAGTGTAAACTGTGCTCCTGTCTTCACATCCCACAATGTTGTTGCACTTCTCAATCATGTGTCTCTTCTATCCCAACGTTAGTTGTACACCAGTTCTGTGACACAGATGGACAAAGTCCTGACCATAACTTGCATAATTTGAGTTTTCCTAGTGTCTAAGGCACTTAAACAGTGAGCTGAGGAGTAAGAAAGAGCATCTTTGGTGGCACATTCATTGTGTGGGAAGGGACAAGGTGATCTTGCTAGGCTGTTTGTTCTCATGCATGTAAGAAATGGAAACACGATCAGGGGATGTAGGCTTCACAATCCCAAGCTACTTTCAATAGTTCTCAAAGGGGGACAAGGAGGGACATGTACATGTCAGAGAGACAGGAGAGGATATTCCTGCAGTGAGATGCAGGTGCCTGCATCAGCCACCAGGGAAGGGGTTAGGGCCATACTGTAAACAACTCGATATCTCGCTCTCAGAATGATGTCAACTGCTGGCAGGCTGGACATATGCCATGTATTTCTCAAACCAAGGACAAACAAGACAGAATGCCACAGGACACCAGTTTTGGCAGAAAGCCACATATATTCAGCAGGAGGACAAGGGCATCCATCTCTGACAGTGGATTAGAGGCAGAAATGCAAGTGTCAGCACAAACAGCCCTCATGACTACCTGAACGATATCCCATTTGGATGGCTCACCACTGTACTCTACTGGGTACATTCCTAGTATATGGACTAAGTCTGATTGTCAAAGGCCTAATAGTCAGCAAGCATGGGGGAAAAAAGTACCCAGGAAAAAAGGTTAAGGCATTTGTAACACTGATCTTAAGTGTTATAAACTTTATATTAAGTTGCCAGAAATGGAAGTCTAGGTTAACGTTTATGACCTGGAAATATTATTTGTTTTGGAACTGTGCCTCAAAGCTTTCATTCTACAGTTTAAGGTTACTATGCAACATGTTATCTTGTAAGAAATCTGACAGACTGAGGAGAGCAGTGTCCTTATTTAGGTTAAGAATCAATATACTACATCCCTTTTATATGATACCCCTTCACTACACCCACTGAGTATGTCTGCTGCTGCCGTTGCTCTTACAGAATTCCAATGGACTTGCAGTGTGCATTTGCAAATGACTCAAACATACCACTCTTTTTACACAAGATATCTCCTTATTCATGGTGACTTTTATACAGGTCAACTAGTTAAAAATAATCCATTATTAGTCAAAATGTTACTGAAGACAACTTGGTCCAGATTTTACCAAATTAGACAATGCTTTTTTTGTTATGTAATCCTTGCCATCTGTGTATAACTATATTGTTTTTGCTTCCTCTGGTTTAATTTCCCCAAGTCTTTTAGGTTTATAATACCATGACAGGAATGGATCCCATTCCAAAGTCAAAGTATGATTAAAGTTCGTGAAAGTAGCATTGTTTCGATCTTTGATGTTAGCCAAAAGTGCTCTTTGAAGCCCCCACAATGTGCCCGGAATTGACTCCTTCTGCAATTCATATGGAGTTACATGTATCAGTAGCATATCTAAATAAGATTATAAATAATTTTTTTATGAGACATATTTCTCCTACTACTACTGGAAATATCTGGGTATCTTTCTTTCACATTGCTCTCGTTTCTGCCTGCAAATCCTGGTATTTTATGACTTTTTGTCTCTCTGTAAGTAAGACACTGAAATCACTGGGTGTAGCAATTTCAGTGATTGATGTTACTTCTGTCTTCTTTTTATGAACTACTATATCTGGTTTTCTCACATCTTTTTTTAAACTGTTGGTAATGGGTAATCCCATGTGGTATAAACTCCATCATTCTCTATAATGCTTTGTGGATCATATTTCCAAAGCTTCTCAGCTACTTCAGTATTGTAATGTGTGCAAAATCCCCATGCAACAGTCTTGCCACATTGTATAACCACAAGTAAAAATGGCATCCACAGGAATCAAGCAAGACAAAACAGTCCCAAAACTTCGAAGGTTAAGAATAGAAAATATAACACTGACTATTTTCACAGCCCAATTTTATTAAAAAGTAAGCGCTTTCACCATTCGGCTTCATCAGACAATAATAAAGTAATCAACAGTCTTTTAAATAATGTGCTTAAGCATCTCATTGGTTATAGATGTAATAATGTCACTGAGCAACGTACATGCAAATATTCTAAAAACAATTAATTTACTAATACAAATTCATATAGAGACTATTGTCATAAATAAATAGTGTAACCTTACATAATAAAACTAAAGAAGTGCACATGTATCTACTACAATCAATTATTATTGTAAATTGCTGAGAAATGAATCTTGAAAACACTGTGTTATTTATTTATTTATTTATTTATTTATTTATTTGTTGTTTTATGTCTAGTTGTTTTTATGCTCAGTGATTTCACACTTTCTATTCTTAACCATTGAAGTTATGGGACTGTTTTGTCTTGCTTGATTCCTGTGGATGCTGTTTTCACTTGTGGTTATACAATACTTGGATTTAACCACAGGATTCTTCACCCTTTGGTGCTGCTTTTGTTTGTTATTGATGTGTTTATTATTGATTTTTTCGACTTAATCTTGCCACATTATTATACCATTCAGAATACAGGCCCTCTGCCATTAGTGTTATCACAACCAGCAACAAGATGTGTGACTGTTTCCGCTTCTGTTTTACAGAACATAAATTTGTTTGTTTCTCCCACATTTTCGATGGACTTTGTAAACCAATGTACATATAGTTCTCTGTCCTGTGCTGCTGATATTAACCTTTCATCTTTTGGTTTAAATTCTCCATTGTGACTTTATTTAATAACACATGATCCTTTTTTCCATATGACTTTCTTTGTTACCCTTCTGTTCCACTGCCATGATTGAGTTTTCTTCTAAATGAGTATAAACTCTGTCACCATGTACACAGTTTATACATTGTCAGAAGGCAAGTTATTGGTTTATAGTTTGCAGGTTCACTATTAAAGAGGAATATATTTTTTCCTGTTGTTAACTAAGTTGGTATCTGTTTGGGGTATACATATAAGTAGTTCTTACTCAAGGCTAAATCTTCTATGCTCTTAATAAAATAGATTATATAATTTCTGATTCTGCCAGTGAGTTCTCAGTCTCACACACACTGCACCTAGAACAAAACCCTCTTCCACCGAATACTGTTTATACAGTAGTTAGCTTTCTTTAACAGATCTTAACACATGAAGCTAAAAGTCTTCAAAGTCTGTCTCATGTTGCCAGAATATTTGTTTCACCCTAATGCATAATGAGTATATTCAGTGCTTCACCGACAATCTGGTTCAAACCTGAGATGAAGTGCAGATGATAGCACCCCTCAACAAACTACAGGCAGATGACTTACTGTAATATTGGTAGTGCCAGCTTCAGGAGGAAACTATCTCCAAAGCCTTCTGAAAAATTAACACCAACATAGGAATATTTGTGAAAATGTCTCTTCCAAAAGGCATCACTGTTGAAATGTCAGCACTCAAAGTGCTGATTGCAAATACATTGAAAAAAAATGACAGAAAATAGAGGACAGGAGCGAATCTCAAACACTATTGTTCTCTTTTAAACTTCTTTTTTGTAGGAGGTCAAAGCCCCCTGCAACTCCCAAAATTATATATCCCAACTCTGAAATTGCCATACTTCAACAAAAAGGGAATATTCTGGGAAATGGCCATCTCAGACAAAGTATATGCAAGTTCGATTTTTTGGCCATTCGGTCTCTGTGTTTTGGAACTCATTCTAGTAGTCTAGCAAGTTCCAACACTTCAAATAGTTACCTTCCAAAGATAATATCATTGGAATCTACAGACTCAAAAAAAATATTAGGGAGATTTCAGCAGCCTTGACACCCCCCCCCCCCCAGCATGGCTTCTCCTTTTATTATCTTATCTGAAGACTCTGCACAAGCCCCTCTTCCATATTATTTGCCATCAGCTACAATTTTATCAGTCTGTTAGTTTCACTTTTGCTTACATTCATGAAGTATAACACCATGTTTACTTTTAACACACCTGCTATTCTTTGAATCTGTATTTAATGTCATACTCGCACATACACACACACATATCTTTCTACTCTCTCTCACTCTGTATATCTATCTATCTATAGATACACAAACACACACACACACACACACACACACACACACACACACACACACACACACACACAGACACATATAGCATTGCTGATTTTCTTATTATTTTGATACAGTACTATTAATGGTATACTACAGGTCCAAACAAACATTTTCACTGAATAAATAATGTACACCAGATTTTTTCCTGCTACTGCTATGTAGAAGGAAGATGGCTGACGACCTGTAACCAGCACTGCAGTTTCATTATGATTTTTTTCCCCTGTAATTTTAATGATTATTAATGCTTATTTCCCTATTTTTTTCTTTGCGTGCTCCTTGGCTTCCTGAATCAATTTTAGCTCTGATGCATAGTTTAACAGAATAATAACTTGAATTCTGATTGTCTTCACAATCAGTCTGTCTGTCTCTGACTCATTACCTTCATGGGCTGCTTGCTTCACCTGTTTTACTGTTTCCTATTTATTTTTCATCTTATCTGTGATGTTTTGTAGCTAGAGATCCAGATGTGATACTTCTTGTAGTTTCTATTTAGATGTCATTTTATCTCCATATTTTGGCTGTTGTAACTTATCAAACTAATGTTTGCTTGACAGCTTTCAAACTGATAAACTGTATTACCATTTGCTGATGGACCATGTACATGAGAGGATCCCGCCAATGTTTAATAAGCAGAATTCATGTCATCTAAATCCTAGAGTCATTTCATTGGTCTTCTTCTTTAAAAGCTAAATTACTGGTGGCATTTCAATTTTTAGACCATTCTGCACTTAAGTAGAACACATAGTTTACTGTTAATATGATTGAAACTCTTTGCATACAGCAATGCCATGAACTTGAACACATATTTAATGCAAAAAATAATTACAAAGAATAATTTTACTGCAACTTATCAACAAAGATAGCCAAAAATGTATACAATACCTGATCCAGGTGTTAAAATCAAAACAAAAAACACACCAAACACCATTTTATTGATACTGTTGGACCCTGGTGTTTGTTGAGGTTACAGACAAAGCATATTTCCCACAATGCATTGGAAGCGAGAGGGGCAAGTAGCAACTATATCAGATTTGTTACATTCAATACTGCGGGATTATCTAGAAAAATAATTTATTTGGGCATGTTACGTTATGCATTCATGTAATATGAATTCTATGTACCCACTCTGCTGAAAGATGTGAAGATTTCAATGATGTAGATGTGAAGATTTCAATGATGTAGAAAGTCAGTGGACCAAGTTCCCAAGGGTGTCTGGTTCAAGCATACACTAGAATCATCACCTATTGCCCCTTTCTAAAGTATGAAGAGAGATTGAAGAGAGATTGAAAAAGTTAAACTTGTTCTGCATTTAGCATACATTTTTAAGAAGTGATTTGTTATAGGTATACAAGAGTGCTAAGAAAGAAGGTTTAAATGTATAATCAGGGAAACATTTAAGAGACAGGACAAAGACATTAGAAACAACAACTTATTGTTTGAGCTGGATAAAATGCAAAAATGGTTGGTAGAATTTTTCTTTTTGACACGTACTGTTAGAAGATAAAATAGGCTGCTTAGAGAAATCAGACAAGTGAAGTTCATAACACTTTTTAAGAAGGAAGTGTCTACAGTAGTGGTGAAATCATTCTATGTTGTGCAACTTATAACAAAGGTCATCTAGGTCCAAGGAAGTCATCATTCCACTGTATTCGGCATTCATCAGACCTATCATTGAGTACAATGTCCCCTTTGGTATGTACCTAACCAGGCATATCCAACAATTGGAACATCCATAGAAGTTCCTCACTGAAAGAATACAGGGCAGAAGTAACATGTCCTATGCAGACTGCCTCAAGGCCCTATCCCTGTACTCTTGTCTCCTACAGGTACTTCAGGGGAGATCTATGCCTGGCATGCAAGGCATTGTCAGACCCTACTCTGATGGACCTTCTGCAAATCTGCACAGCAAACAGCACCAGAATTATCCATTCTAAAGACTCAACCTTGCCTGTGATATAAATAGGACCTGCTGGACAGACAAGTATGTATCCCAGAGACTATCCCTTCTCTGGAACAGGCTCTCCATCCATGTGAAGCAGAGTTCCTCCCTAACCCTGTTCAAGTGTACTTGGACAATTGGATGGGGAACAGGAAATTCATCCCAGGTTTGGCACCTACAGTATATCTCTAATGGGCACAGACAGCCTGTAAATGGTTCATCTCCCAGGCCCCTGCTTGTAAAAGTTTCACATCCCAAGCCCCTGCTTACAGTTATCAAAGGTACCAAAACTTGTCAGAGATTTCGGATGCATGGCGAGGCTTACAAAGGCCATTGTGGTCATTAGCCTAGTAAACACCTAGGAACCTATGGGTTCCCTCCTTATTGAAATAAGTCGAGCCTGATCTCTGGTGAAGCCAAGGGCCTTAATGTAAACTTGTTAATTTGGTGTGACTCTACTAAGGTACTAATGGTCAGAACAGAATTAATCAAAATTACAAATTCATATTTTCTTTCTGCAATTAAGTTCAATGTTTACTTAGCTCATAAATGAAATCTGCTGTAATTTTAACTTCAGTTAGGTTTGAATCATCAGAGTTTAAGGATTCTGACTTTGAAGGAAAAATTATTATTATTATGTTTTATTTTATGATCAGGTTTTCTAATTTTATTTTGCTTAATTTATATGCTCTTTGCATCTTGTGGCTTCAATTATTTATTTTTTATTAAAGTATGTTGCTTGATCTTAAGTAATTTAATAACAATTGTTTTGAATTAATGTAATACTAATTCAAGCTACTACTGGTCCTGTTGGTGGCAAAACAAACAGACAATCATAAGTGGGCAACGTTGCTAGGCTTTACCTACATTAAACATTTCTGTGAATGCAGTTTTAACACAAAATAAGAACAAAACCTACATTTTCTAAAAACACTGAAATAAAAAAAAGCATTTTGTTTAGTGGCAAAATACACCAAGTTACCACATGGGCTGTGCTTCCTGCATTCCCCAACTTAAAACACTTATGATAGAGGTCAATGTGCACTGGGGGAGAGGGGAAGGCTAGAGCTTTGCAACACCAGGGCACATCTCATTGACAAGTCTTGTAGGTTCCTCTTTTATTAAATGACTCTTTTGATTTCATTATCGTCAATTAATTGCATGACTTACCAACACTAAATCATATATATTAGAATACCAATGTGCATTGACATAGGTTAGGGTAGAAGCATCACAATGTTTCTATATGCACACCTACATGCACACCTCTCTTTAGATTTCTACCACCGACCTAAACAGTGTTGATCTGCCAGTTGCTGTTGCTGTCAGAAGCAGCACTACATATGTGTATGCCCACAGCTTCTAACTAGGATACAGAGACTGGCACTAGCAACTCAACAACAAACTTATGAGATCCTCTGGAAATTGTCAAACCCATTTCACATGTGGTATAGTCAGAAACAAACCTCTTCTATCATCAGGGTAGCCATCTAAAATGATTGTTGCATATTCAGAACAATTTTATTCCATTAACTTCAACTTGCTTTTGAAGAATTTGTCAGTCTAACACACATCTCCTGTCTGACAAAAAAAAAAAAAAAAAAAAGAACAAATGCATAAAGTATTAATTGTTGCTAGTACGCCCCTATATTAACAAACCAAAGGTTATTTTTAATGTTGTCAAGAGACCTGTGCCAATTAGGTAGGTCAAGTCATGGTATAATCCTGTGCTGATGTATTAAGTCTTTTAGATCAGCAAGGATCCAGTTCTAAAATACAAGAACATAGGAGCAGTGCTAGGCAAGTGATCACAGGAGCCGTAAGATGCCTAGCCACATACACCTTTTGGTAGCACATTTAAACATTCTTTACACCCTTTTTGAGTACTTAATAGTACTCGCCTCTCAAAATGGGCAAAGCCATACATGATAACCCATGTAAATTTGAGTGTGTCTATCCAATCATTATTACTACTCTCAAAGACAGCAAACCGAGTGATTTGTCTGACTTGTAGTGGTAGCATTCCACAGGCCGGGAATACACTGATTTAGCAACATAGCTTTCTAGCAAGCATTATTTATTTTTGAGTGAAGATTTAGCTCTCTAATACAGGTCTTTGTACACCCATTGGTGCTGTGAAGAAAAAAAAAAGAGTACAGGCATATTATGTATAAACAGACTACAGTATATAGACGTTAGTATTTTGCAATGTTCTTGTAATTAGATAATATCCTAAAAGTGCGGACTACTTCCGTAGCCTTATGAAAAAAGTGTGGGGAGTAAGGAAGAATAATACTCTGTCTAAATAGTTATCTTAATATCTAAATCCTTTATGAATGCACCATATCCAATCTTCCTTATGGGCATGCTGCCACATTAATGATTTTCATAAGTATGACAGCATAAGTTGCTGTAAAGGTCTACCACATCGTGAGCCTTGCTAAAAGAAAATTAGTGCAATGCAGACTCAGTCTAAGAGGACAATGAACGTAAAAGTTCAATCCAGTTCTTGTATGCAATGCCAAAAGCCTGGAGAACAATAAAACTTGAGTTATGAAATGATATTGAAGCAAAATAAAGTCAAGAAATGGATGGCAACATCATATTAATCCTGTGGTCTGAGTTATAATACACAGATTCATACCATTTTCTGTACATGATGACAGAGATAGGTCTAACAGTCATAAGACAACTTTGCTTTAGTCCAATGTACATTTCATAGAGTGGGATGATTTGTCTTGCAAGACTTTAGCTTCAACATAAGGAGAAAACTAATAGTTTCTGTTTTAGACTTTACAACAGGCTTCACCAAAACCTGATTCACTATACTCACTGTGTCATGCAGGGCAAATAATGGAACTTTTAGGATATAATAGCAAAGGTGGTGCACAGGTGAAGCTACCTGCATGGGAGGTAAGGGTGTTTATTCACACTGCCTCTAATCCCACTATACCCCATTACAATAAACTGGATCCCTATCAAAGTGTAAGGCCTAACTTCGTTAAGTCCAAACATATCAAAAAATAAAGTGTAATTTATCCATACAAACAACAAATTCTTAAACTTGCCAGTTCACTTTTCATTTTTTTTTGTGCAGGAAGGCTTCACCTTCTATTCCTCAAACATCCTAGCTACTGATGTGTACTAAATTTAAGATCAGTGGACCTCAGAACAGGCAGAATACATGAGATGCTGTAGTCTTGGCCTCAGTATACATTACCTTTAATTGCATTTACAGTGCTGAGGATCACAATTATCCCCCGAACTTTTAATAGACAGTTGAAACTGGCGGCACTGGCATTGTCATAAACCGTATTCAAAACTAGAACAAAGACAAAAGGCTGTACTGGTCCCATCTCTTTTCAAAGAATCAAGATTTTGAGAAGACTGAGAGTTCTATGGCTTATAATCTTTGATGTTTTCTTCTGTAAAATGCCTTTTCAAGTGCATTCAAGAGGTTTGTCTTCATTTTTAAGAATCTCATAAATTTAGTATGATCTCTTCTATAGCTCACTGATGAATCTTAAAATGGCTCATTACATCTGATCTTAGAATCAGTTCTAACATTAGAAACTGCAGATGATACCAGATGGGAAAGTTGCATGGTAATCAGCCATACCTTCCTTTCATCTTGTATCCTCTCTTTGTCTTTGCATTTTGGAATAAGGCATTTCTCTTCATAGTAGGCCCCACTTGATAGATGCTGCAGTACATGGAAGCTATTTGATGACCGGGTACTTTAGGTTTATGATGGCCATGCCTGAATTATTCATGTATGCCTTCAGTTGCATTTATGCTATACTTTGTTTATGGTTGCTAACCCTCAGTACACCTAGAGTAAGTGATAGCAGTCTTGAACCTCTCAGTATCTCATACTCGTACCCTATAAGGCAATCACTGGGGGATGCTGACCAGAAAGGGCTATCATACAGGTAGCCATGGAGGAGTTTGTCTCATGCCTGCATTGCTCATCTGTAAATTATTGAGAAAGATAGTGAATGCCCTTGTCCCAGAGGCCTAAGGGTCTAACTTAACTCCTCCAGAACCTGGCCATCTGTGTTTCAAGACACTACCCTAACTGCCTTCTGGGTGGGGAACTACACAGCTTCTTCACCCACTCCTAACCACATGATTTAGATGCAGAAGATGATGACTTTTTCTTCCTAGCCCTCATCCTGTTCCTTAGTCTTTCATATGGGCCCTTGCAGGGCCTTACTACATGTTACCCAACAATGATCTAGGTCTTCCATCATCAGCTTGGTAAACCAAGTTTGAGTCCATGCCCCCTGTTTGAGTCCATGCCCCCAGTCTGAGCTGAATTATAGGCACCAACATGTCTCTGCTTTCTGGTTGCAAATGCAAACAATAACCAGAACCACCAATCCCTACTCCACGGTGAATAAAGAGGCATCAGCCACTTGCTCCCACTATCCTCCATTGGGATCCTCTACTTCCCAAGTCACTATTCAAACTCATGTTATGCAGATCGAATTGTTATCCTTCTATGTCAACGGGTTGGGCATTTTTTGTAGTATTTTTTTTTTTTGGATTACCACAATACTTCTGTGACTGAGCCAAGAGTATAAAGCTTTTTATTTTGCTGTGTCAAGAAATGGTTATCAATACAAAGTGCTTTTTCTGCCAGTGACAATTGCAGGTTTTTACTTTACTTAACAAAGTAGATTAAGCTGGTGTTCTTAACTGTCCTCACAGAATAGATTATCTTCCTTTTCAGTCTCTTCAAATGGTGTTAATGAGTTACCAAAATATTTTACTTCCACAAAAGAGGGTACAGATGGTAATCAAACTAAATATTTGGATCAAAATGAACTTCCATAGGTCAAGGTCACTAAAAACATGCCAAAGTATTCTCCCATAGCAGGAACTAACACACAGAAATACTGTGCTAAAACCTACCATAGACATTTGTTGATGATATAGGAAAACAATGGACTAGCTTTAGTGTCTGTCCCACATTGTCACTCTTTAGACAGATAACTAGAGTACTTTGATCTACTTGAAAATGGACAATAGTTTCTCACTTTAGTAAACTGTTGCAAGGAAATCTATTGTGGAATGGGGGTTACCTCTTGTTGCAAACAAGAATATCACTAGACACAGCATACTAGAGCTAAGTGAATCATTTTTTTTTTTTACAAATACTGGTCTTTGAGCAAACCTGATGGACAATGAAGAACCACTCTATCCAGTATTCATTATCAGCCCCAAGAGGAATCTTATCCTTGGTGAATACAATGATGGCCATACATTAGTTTAGATTAAAAATTGTTTTAGATTATAAATAGGTCTACGGTTAGCAAATTTTGGGGACTATCTTTAGTGACATTGTCATGCAGAAATCTCATGATCTTGATGACTCTTTTTCTCTGTTTAGAACTTAGACTTTAAGGCGGATGATGTTGCAAGATCTCTTGGGCAAATGACAAAAGATTAGGAAGACACAGAAATGTTCTGATACTATGGCCAATGTTCGTGAGTCTGGTGTGCACAGAAGACATATTTGATTGTATCAAGAGATCATAAATGCCAAGCTATTACTGCAACAGTTTAAAATCACATGTTCTATGCTTGGAAGGTCCAGTTGAGCTGTGCAAACCCCAAATTCCGATTGTTGTAATGCTGAATACCAACATTACTAACTGTCTCAACTTGCTCCTCTTCCAGACCCATATTACTGCTTGATGCTGGGTCCAGAGCAATAGGGAGTTTCAGTGTTCAAAGTAGTGTTTGGACTTGCTGGTATTCAGCATGACAATGTTCGAGGAAAGGTTTTGGTGAATGCTCAACTCGATTTTCCAAGCATGAAGTATTCAATAATAAACCAAATGCAATTTACAATCACATGCTCGATGCTTGGAAGGTCGAGCCAAGGTGTACGAGCCCCGCATTCTGACTGTCAGATGTCTGAAGGATGTCTGCTGCTATAGCCTCTGATACTGAAGGTTATGACAGGATAGGCAATGCTATCAGCTGTTAGTTTAAGGTACTCATTTGAAAGGTCATCAGCTGAAGTACAGCATGGTTTGAGTTTTTTAACAGTATTTTTATATGGGATGTGGGCACAGATTTGAAGGTGAAAGTAGACGTGGTGATATGAGCTGCTGGGCAGGGTTGGGATTGGATGTTGGGGAATCCTTGGTTAGGGACTCTATAATGACTAGAATAACCTTATGAAAAGTTGTTTTGCTGATATTTTCTATGGCTGCTGACTCCTACAATAACTTAATTAGAAGTAAAGAGCTGTTGAATTTCTTTATTGATGAAGGGTAAAGCAATTTTTAATTGGTACAAGGTTACTAAAATTTTTGTGTATTTCACAACTTGTACTGCACACCAACCGAGTCATTTAAACTGGTACCATATGACTCAGAGCTAAGCTCAGAGGGGATATTTCCCTCAGTGCTGCTCTACCAGTCCCTTTAGTTCACCAGAAATTGGAACCGCATTCCTTACCACTAGATGATCTGCTACCATGGAATTAAGAGGCACCGTAGCTAAACTAATCATGGTAGAAACCCTAATCCTGATAGTCCCTCCCCCTCATTGTTATATTCTAACAAGCAGCGCATTCTACAACTTAAATAAATTAGAGCGCTTATACTGGTTCAGTGAAAGTAAAACAACTGCAGAGGACTGTACCACAGAAGCCAGCAAATGTTTGAAAGTACACCCTATTAGTACCCAGACAGCTAAACTCCAAATGAGAAAGAAACAACATTAATAACATCTAGTCTGCTGACTTTAAACATGGACTATTTTCCTCTACATATAGTGGCATTATAGATTTTACCTGCCTGTGCTGATACTCAGATATTATTCTGTGATAACAACACATGCTGATAATTTTTTGAAGCATTACTTGATGGTCTGGGCTCAGAATTAATTATTTATTTGCTAACACATCCACAAACAGGGTTTCCCCATGACTTAATGACTTCTATTACATATATACACCCACTAAGCTTCAAATTTCCGGGCATAGATTACTAATAAGGGTTTACCTACCTGGCACCATTTTTAAACCTTTATCCCATCGATAAAGAGCCAACACATTTCTTGGAAGGTGTGCTTGCCAAGTAAGATTTATACATTATTGGCAAATAATCTAATCTAATCATAGATCTAATGAACTGATTTTGAATTTATTTTTTTCTGTGGCATTTTTACATTATTACCATTTATTGTTTATTAAACACAGTCAATGTAAATGCATCAAGCTGACTATCATTGATACTGGAATACCTGTTTAATAGGTATCGCATTCTCCCTATAAATGTGTAAGGTTGAAACATCTGTGGCCGACTGGGTTACTGGTTACACAGTGGTTGCAGATACTCTAACAGAATCTAGATAACATTCCCTAAACCACCATAATTGTTAATGAAGGTCACTACTGACCTAGTTTACTGTTTTTAGTATCTAGAACACAGTAATTAGAACTAAAATGGACAGCAATGCATGTAGCTGCATAGCAACAGCATCTCAGCTGTAAGACAAGAATGCTATATTGTAGTTTCTGTCTCGGATACTTAACTGACTCATAGCAGTCTGTTAAAGAGAGTTAACTGTAGTTTCTGTCTCAGATACTTAAGGACTCATAGCAATCTGTTAAGGATAGCAATCTGATGTACACTATGGAAGTACAGACTGTAGAAAATATGCTGAGAAACCTGCACTGTTGAAAATACTGTTGATTCACTTTTTCTGCTGAATCCCTGCTACTGTAATTTATATACTACTGAATATTTAATGTCTTATGATACTGCACTGTTGAAGATACTGCTGTTCACTTTTCTGCTGGTTTTCCTTCTATATTAATTTATAAACTGCTAAATATTTTGATATCTTATTAACTGTGCTAGACTCTCATATTTCCTACCAATATACCCTTCTCTCTAATGAACAGATCTCACCTCTCTTTTCAGTTCCCTCAGGCTACATCTGTGCTATAAACATCACACCTCAATGATAGTGTTAATTTCTGGTGCCCTCCCAAGCCCTTGGCAAAGAACACAGCCCTCTGCTGAGGACAAACTAAAAAAATCAATAAATAAAACTGTTTGCTGCTAAGTACATTGCCTTATACAGCATCAAGTGCAACATTTTATTTTACCTTAAGTTAAATTAATTGTGGCATGCATATCAACTGAGTCATTTAAATTGGCTCCCCTCCTTTTCTGTCTCTCATGTTTGGTCTGCTCCTTGGCCCCATAAACCAGTAATTATACAACTTAGAGCTAAACTCAGAAGAAATATTTCCTCAGTGCTGGTCTACTAACCTTTTAGTTTATCAGAAATTGTAACCACCTTCCTTACCACTAGATGATCTGCTACTATGAATTAAGAGGCACCATAGATAAACTAATCATAATAGAAACCCTGACCCTGTTGCTCTTTCTCCCCCTTATTATTATATTCTAACAAGCAGAGTGTTCTACAACATAAATAAATCAGAGCACTTAAACTGGTTTAACAAAAGTAAAACAACTGCAGAGTGCTGTACTATAGAAACCAGTAAAAGTTTAAACGTACACCCTATTAGTACCTAGACAACTAAACTCCACATCGCAAAGAAACACCATTAATAACATCTAGTCTGTTGACTTTAAACACAGACTATTTTCCTCTACAAATATTGGCATTATAGATTTTACCTGCCTATGCTGATACTCAGATATTGTTTTATGATAACAGCACTTGCTGTTAATTTTTTGAAGCATTATTCAGTGGTCTGGGATCAGCCCGCTCCATTCGCCCTCACTCCACTCCCCTACCTTATCCCCAGTTACCACCTACCCCCACATCATCTACACTTATTTTAACCACACCATGCCTCTCTCACTCAAGTAACCAAATACTGGCTCAAAACCCCTCCAACTCAATCAAATACTACTTAATCAACCAACCCACTAATCATCTGTTATACTTCTCCCTGCTGCACAGGATCATACTGCTAAAACCAAAAACCAAAGGCGAGGCAAAAAAAATGAAAACATATCTATTTTTTTCTATTTATTCAATTGGCTCTTAGTTTGTCATACTGCTAAAGTCATACACTCTCCAGTAATCACTTATTTACTGAATCCTGATTACCTTGTCCTCTAAACCATACACCTTATATATAACCATGTCACTCTTACATATTGCCATCCTCAGCTTTCTTAAACCCCTTCTCCATCTCACTTCTTATCACAATCACATAATTTCAAACAATAACTCTCCCACCTTCCTCTTCCTCATTCCACCCCATACTACCTTCACCAATATTTCCACCTCTTCAATACCTCTAACACAGTTCTGTTCACATATAGATACATTCTACTACTATCCTCCCCTCATCTAGCTTGTAACTATACTAGGCTAGCACCTAAACTTCCACACCCATTCCAGTATAGAAAACGGCAACTGAAATTCAGTGGGGACATCCATGCAAACCCAGGTCCCAAACTAACACAACAAATACCCCAAAATCCAAACACCACTCTCCCCCACACCATCACCACTCAATGACATAATAGCCCCAGCATTCTAAACAGCACTCTCCCCCACACCATCACCACTCAATGACATAATAGCCCCAGCATTCTAATCATCAATATGAATCTGAGAAGGCTAGTAAGTAAAATACATGAATTCCATGCTTCCCTCTCTCTTTACAACTCTGACATAGCAATTTTAACAGAAACTTGACTAAAACCTCATATAAACAACAATGAAATTCTACCACCAGGGTACAATATGCACAGACTAGATATAACAAAGAAACGTGTTGCTGGTACAGCTATATGATACACTTAAATTTGAACTCATACAATCAAACCCCCAAAGCCTCAATAACACCAAAATACTAACTTGCCACCTCGAGATCAACCCAAAAAACACATTATCATTATCTCAGTCTATATCCCTGCCAGAAACAACCCATCTATAATTGAAGACCAGCTTTCTCATTCATCCTGCACATTTAATCGAGAAACCATAATAATGGGAGATTTCAATAAGAACTGGTATACTTGCTCTTCAGACAGCCCTCTCTAGCTTCATAAATCTCTATGAATACACTCCAGTAATAAAAAATACCAACTAGAATGGATAAGCACAATAGCAGGCAGTCAATCCTAGACTGGACCTTTACCAATAACCCTTCACTAGTCTATCACTCAGGATGTCTTCCAGACAGCCTAAGTGATACCTACCTACCTATCTACTTAGGTTTCATCCTAACCCCTCAAAAATGGTATATATAAACAAATCCAAAACAATAAATACTTCTCAGCCACTACTTTTAAATCACTCCTGTAGCAATGTGACTGGTTCCGATTATCACACTTCCATCTTGACCCCGCTGTGGAATACTTTAACATCAAATTCCTTGAAATACTAAATACTCTAGCTCCTCTTAGAAAGGCCTGAGTCAAATCCAACTGTAGTTCATGGCTAACTAAGGAAACTAAACAACTACTCAAGCAAAGAGACAAAGCATGGTCCCAGTATCAGGGTAACAAATGCCAAAGCTCCTTTGAAATCTACCACCATTTAAGAAAAGAATCCAAAAAGCAGATCAAAAATGACAAAAAAATTAATATACTGGAATACAGCAAACACATCATAAGAATCCCCAAAATTTCTTGGGTGCCATCAAACAACTTCTACAACCTGATCAATCCCTAACTCCAAGTCCCACCACCACAAACATGAAAGATAGTCTAGCTACCTAGTTCAATTCATTCTTCACCAACTCAATTCTGTCTCTGTTAAATAATAACAACAAAGCTCCCCTACGTATTCCAACCTCAGCAGAAGGTACCACCAGTTTTTTGTTCCTAACACCCATCCAAACAACTACCATAAAATAACTACTAAATAAATTAAAGCCCACAAGCCTTGCCATAGACAAACTACCCAACTCGTATCTAAAGTTAGCAGTTGAAGCCATCATTTACTACTAATCAACTGATCAATCAGAGAGCAATATATCCCCAAACTCTGGAAAATTTCCTACATCATTCCTCTATACAAAGGCGGCACCTCAACAGAATTCTCCAACTACAGACCAATAGCCATTCTTTCACCCTTGTCAAATATTCTAGGAAAATGTATATATTCCTAGCTCATGGACTTCTAACCTGTAATAATCTGATAACCAACTCCCAGCATGGCTTTCAGCCCAGTCACAGCATTACAACTGTCCTCAAGTTTCACAAACACAATAAATCAACTCAAAATAAAGGGCAAAAAGTTGACTCCATCTTCCTAGATATGTCCAAGGCATTTGACACTGTATCCCACCAAAAGCTCCTCAGTGAGCTATTATCCTTAAACTTAACCAAACAGCTCTCTCCTGGTTTCACAATTAGCTTTCTGACCGACAACAAGCTGTAAAATGGCAAAATCATCTCTCATCACCCTTACCCATTACAGTTGAAATCCCCCAAGGATCAATTTTAGGTCCACTTCTCTTTACAATCTTAACCAACAAACTCCATATTGCAACTCACCTGGCAGCCATAATTCAATATGTAGATGACTCTACCCTAATATGCACTGCACTCTCCCTACCACAGCTACAAGAAATAATCCCAAAATCCTTCTCAGACATAGACTCTTGCCTCTATGACTGTGAACTAATTTTAAATCCAAGCAAAACCAAATTAATTCTCTTCTCCAACATTAAGTCCAGCAACCAAGTACCACCCTTTCTCATCTACACAGCCAACAAAACCAAAGTAGAATCTGTCTCTCACACCAAACTACTTGGTGTCACTATTGATAGCAGCCTGAGATTTGATAAACATGTAGCTCTAGTCATTAAGAAGACCCACGTCAAACTAGGCTCACTCTACAGACCCAAGTCATTCCTAACCAACAACACTAGGCAAGCCATTGCTAGGACACACCTTCTTTCTACCTTGCTATACACCTCTCCTATTTTTAATAACCTCAAAATACTGATCTAGACAGACTTGAGACATGCTACCACAAAGTAACCAAATTCACCACAAATTCATCATATTGATCCCACCACTGCACTGTGCTCCACCAACTAAACTAGCTAGAACTACCCAACCTCCTAACCCTCAATCAAATTACAACTGCCCATGCTATCATAACCAAACCTGACAAATGCCCAGCTCTCCATAATCTCATCCAATCCTACTCAAATAACAGAACCCTAAGATCTACTGACAGATCCCTATTAAATGTCACTAAATCTAATAACAGCTTTGGTGAGTCTCTTCACTCCAACCAGATTTTCAAAGCCTGGAATTCCATCCCACAGTATATATATATTCTTTACACTACCAGCCTAACCAAGTTCTCAGGGCTCACCTAGCTCACGACTACCTCTACTCAGGTACCTCCCCTGGCTAAACTGAAGCAGTTACTCGTTTCATCTGTTTCATCTGTTCTCTGATCCTCTCATCTATTTGCCTCTAGTCTCTCCCTTATCATCTTTCTATCCCACCTTCTCTCACCTCCCTATCTCTTTCCTGTCTACTGAGTTTCTACTTCAACATTAGATAGCTATAAACCTCTGTTTTTATCAAAGGCTTCATAATCTGTAAGGTATAATTCCTCTGTTAAACAAACTGTGCCAGTCACACTGCTGTAAAATCCAATATGTTTTGATGCAAGATGTATGTAATTTGACAAGCATTATTGTATATTATTGCATTGCTACTTTGCTTATTATTATTGCATTGCTTACTATCTATTGTTTACTGTCTACTTGTATGTGGAACTTTTCTCCCCAGGCCTCCTCTGAAAATGGGCTAATAGCCCAGTCAGACCACACTAGTAAACAAATGTTACATAAAAATAAAATTAAAAAAATTATTTATGCAACAGTGTTGAAATGGTTAGAAAAACATAGCTGGATGTCAAGTGCAATGCCCAGAAATTTATAATGCTCAACAGTTTAGATAAGGGTATTATTTATTGGAATAGCAGATGGGGGGTAAATTATGTGTTTTAGACCAATGAATATTAGATTAGCTTTCTTTTCATTAACTATCAGTTTAGACGGATAGATTAAGTTTTTTTTCCCTGTAAAACGATAGAAGCTTATCTAGACTGGAAGTTGTGCAAGCAAGTATAGAATCATCAGTATACTGTATCAGCTTTACACTATATGTTTATTTGTAATGTCATTAGTGCAGACAGTAAATAGTAATGCACATAAATACTACCATTAGGAACAATAATATTAGTTTGCATTTTGTAGGCTGAGGAAAAGTTTAACACAACATACTGGTATCAATTACCAAAGTAGCCCCTGAGCCAGGTAATAACACTGGGTATATAACCAATGATTTCCAACCTTTGGCTGATTATGTCAAGATTAGTAATGCTGCTGGCTCCTGAAAAGTCAATGAACAAAACAGCAGTAAGATTGCCTTTGTCAGTTTTGGTTGTAAAGACATCAGTAAGTTCAATGAGAGCAGCTTGTGCACTATGGCAAGGATACACCATGTTTGGATGTACTTACTGTATTATCTACTGTTAAGAAATGTAGCAAATGAGTGTGAACAACTCTTTCAAGGACTTTGGACAAGAGGCTAAAAATGGACTTGTGACTGTAGTTTTCAGGTTTCTGTTTGCCCCACCTTGGATAATGAGCTGAATTTGGAGTCCTACCAAATAGATGGAATCTTGCCTTCCATCAGACTTACCAATAGCAGCTGTCTATGTTATATTTTGAGCAAACTATGGAGATAAGAAAGGAGATGGGTGATATTTTTGTTTGTTTAACAGTAAGGGAAGATATTCAGTGCAGTTGTGTGTACATTTGAAATCCTACATATGTATAGTGGTGATTTTTACCTTGATTTCTAATGTTATGGTATGAGGGTGTGAAGTTAAGGGCCATAAAAAGTGTGCCTGCCATATATGGAAATACAGTAAGTGTAAGAACAAGTAGAAGTGTTGTTATGACTAAAGGTGCTATTTGTGAAGCAACAATTGTTTATAAATTGCTTCTGATATGTCATCTGTATAGGACTGAAATAAAAGAAGTAAATGTGAGAGTAACTATGATGTTTCAGGTAGGACCACGTGATTAAGAAGAAAGCATTTAAGTCTGGGTATGTATGTAACTAGGAAACTATTGCCTACAGGAGAAAAGTAGTTATGGGTACAGTAGTTATGCATATGGGGGTTGGAGGGGAACAAATTAAGCTGCCAGGGATTGGATCAGTGTTGGCCAGTCGATGCCCATATGCATAATGTGCACCAGCTTGTTGTACAAGTATGGATTTAATGTTTATAAAACACTACAATAAGGGATGAGGTCTTTCCAAATTTACAGAAAGATCCCCACACTAATGACACTAAGTAGATCCTAGTTTTCTCACAGTTCTAGCTGATGTCTTTTCAACCAGCTTCAATAAAGTAAGCATGCAAGCACAGGCAAGTCCCTTCAACTATAACTAAAAGTAATATTTCATTTTGTTTCCTACTAGAAACTTTTATATCAGCAGCTCTTACTGTTTTAAAATGTTTTATTGGTCAAATTTTAAGTACAAGCTCAACTGGTTGCAAAAGGGTTACTTATTTCATTCAATTTTATTTCATTCATAATAGTCAACACAGCATCCAGTATCAACTTTAAAATTCATTGCCTTGTCTTCTTTTTCAATTGTACCATGAGTGGGGTAATTTTTCAGAATCAATCTTTGCAAACTATACAGTCTGTACTTTGCTCTTTGTCAAGGCCATGAGATGAATCATTGTTAAGCTTACGGAACTGTCAGCACAGGCTTTTTACAAAAATTAACTCTTCTTTTAAGTGTGTGTGTGTGTGTGTGTGTGTGTGTGTGTGTGTGTGTGTGTGTGTGTGTGTGTGTGTGTGGATGGGCAGGTGCAGTTCTAGCACTGATATATTTTTTTATTTTTTAAATTATCCCTGAAAAAGGAATATGCCTTGTACCAGGGCACCTGAAACATGCATTAGTTATGCTGCATTCCATAATCTTAAGGCCATACCTTTTTAATCTGTTACATCATACTGTTATCTGACTTGCAAACATCATGGACTTTTATTTGCTGCTACTGATGCAAAAGTAATCTCTAAGGTATTTCCACATATCTAGTTATTTTTTGATAATAACAATCTCTATGCGAATTCTCTAATTATTTGTTTCACAAACAGTCCTGGCTTTTTATCTTTGCAGTAAAGTCTCTCTGTAACTGCAATCAATTTCCCATCTCAGCCACATATAGAGCCACTGATTAAGTAAAGTTTCTAGCTGAAGTTGTTATATTGTTTTTCCTTTTATCTTACTGTTATGTTTTATATTGCGTCTTTGTTCTTACTGTTGTTTCTTTTAAATATTTTTATTGATTTTAATGAATAAATTGTTACAATATATACAGAAATAGAAGCATTAAAACATTTAAACAAACAAAAGAAAGCATAACCAACTAACTATTTACAAAAGTGTCTACCTAGTAACTCATACACTAATTTTTTTTCCCTAATATGCTGACATCTGTTTATTCAGCAGTTCATTAAGTTGTATCCAAATGTTGTAAGATGTGGTAATTCTTGTTGTTCTTATTTTGATTATTAGAAGTTCATAGTGACAAACATTGGTTGTGATATTTATACATTTTTTTCATCTCTGGAGTTTGTTTATTCTTCCATTTTGTTGTAATCACTTTTCTTGCTACTGACAGAAGGCTCCATATAAGCGGGCAGTTTACCTTCTTGACACATTCAGGAATCTGTGTGTTGAGCAAAATTAATGACTTGGTTAGGTTAAATTTATCATTAAGTAAAGATTGCAAAAATATTAATTTATTCCCAATATGGTTTAATAATTTTACAATCAAAAAACATATGCTGCCAATCTGCTTTACCACTTATTTTACACCTCCAACAAATCATTTCTTTTTTTTATATTAATTCTATCTTAAGTGGGGTTATGAAGGTTTTATGCATATATTGCCATGCAAATAGTTTCCATTTTATAGAGGACATAGTTTGTTTTGAACTTGTCAGCATATATTGTTTTATCTTCCTTGCTTAGATAGTAATTATTTATACTTTTGAAGTCATCCCAATATTTCTCATTAATATATTCCTCTACATTCTTAATAACTTTATATATGCTAGATAAAAGTCCTTTTTCCAATATATTCTGGTGTATTAATATTATTAATAAATCAATGAATTTTGGGACAGTTTTTTTATTAATGGTTGCATTGAATTGACCATATTTTCAACTAAATGTCTACAGTTTTGAATATCCAACCATATATCTTTGCCTAGATTACATTTATTGCTTATAAATTCTGTGGTTTGTAGTTTATTGCCATCCATCAATTGGCACCAGCATATCAAGTTATTTTCTTTAAATTTATACATTGTACTTAAATTAAAAGTACATAAGTTATTTTGTGTATATACTACTGGAAATAACAAAAAAGACCATGCTCTATGTCCTGGGTTTTTGTATATGTAAGTTTTAAAAAGCTTTAATATTGAAGTTATGTAAAAAGAATCAATCTTAATATGTCTATTTTGTAGTATACAGTGTTTTAAGAGCCACAGAAAATGATCATTTATTTCATTTAGGTGCATGGGACCTGTGTCATTTTATTCTATACATATGTTCTCTTGTATGTCCTTCCAATTCTTACTGTTGTTTTAAGGTGTTTAAAGCTGAAGATGTAGTTGAAGTGAAACTCAAATGTGTATCAGTATAATTTCACTAGGTTTAGGGCTAAAAGCATCTTTAGTAAATTTACCAACTGCACACTAGTGTTTAATATTTTCCAGGGGCCAGGAAATATTTTCATTGAACTATAAGTATCAGCTTCACAAACACAGATACATTTTTCACTATTTGTATCACTGGCAGACAAAGTTCTAGTATTCCCTGCAGAAATTATAATTATTTATAATTATTTATCAACTCTTAGCACACACACACACACACACACACACACACACACACACACACACACACACACACACATGGAGTTAATCTATATCGAGAGAAAACCCACACAGATATGCGGAAAATGCAAACTGCAGATAGACAATGACCAGAGGTCAACACTGAACTTCATACACTGAGCTGTAGAGGCAGAGGTTAAAAACTGAGCTAAAGTGTGACAGAGTTTTCATATAAAATGCAATCAAGGCATCTACAGTTTCCATTTTCTTTTACGTTTTTTCTTTTTAGGATGACACAAGTGTTGGAGGTTCCTAAGCTTCAGGCCATAACATCAAAATAAAGATTACCTGGCAGGATTATAAAAAGCAGGTAGATACTTTATCAAGCAAAGTGGCCACTGCTGCTTTTATTTCCTGCTTCAGGTCTCTCAGTATTCTGCACTATGTGTAATTTGTTCCTTATTTCTTCATCACCTTTAGCTCTGCATACCTCTGGAAGTCTGCCTTGTATAACTGATCTGGTTACATATTCCTTCTATACTTGTTCCCAATGGCCACGTTATCAAGTATATATTCTCTGAAGAGATATTAGCAAGAACGTACATAGTGATGAATTTTTTTCAAGTTAATTTCAACCTACTCCCCTTTTGTATATTCAAAGGCTTATGTTCACAGCTCCTACCTGAAAACAAAACAAAGAGGTATTCCCCTTTAATTTAAATAACACTCAGATAACTATTTTACCTTAGTAAAAGCTGCTTGTGGTTAATGTGTTACGCTCTTATTACCTCATGGCCTGAGTCATGGCTGAAAAGAACCTTCAAAACAGTTCATATACCCGGTTAACAAACATAAACAAAATATCTTATTTCTTACTCTTTTGTGTCTCTATCTTACTTATCATTAACTTGTCATTGCTTTCTATATCTTGAAAGAGAGGCACATGGACTCTTTTTGCTGCTACAGTAGAATAAAACAGTAGTACTATATCCACACTTGTGAAATCTTTGTGGTTGTGGAAGAGAACATTTCACATAAGTTGGTAAATGTTTTTAGGGTGCCTGCTCGGATATTTAGCTGGAACATAAACTTACACAATGTACCCGTTTCAAAATCGATAGTCTGCTGATGCTTTGCAGCACTAACTAGATGTTCCTGGGGAGTGACGTTGCCCAGTCTGCGTACCATGTTACATTACACTTATACTGCAATATGGACTCTATGCCATTCAACATAAAGAGCTTCTCTTCATTAGCATTATCTGTGGGCAGTGTTAAGTACCTTTTCCAAGTACTTCCATGTATTGCATCTCCGGGTCATTTTGTCATGTGTCACATGTCATCTCTTTGCAGTTCTCCACTGAAATTAAACAATAACCAAATAGTTTTACCTAAAGCTTCCATAAATTGACACCAGATGCTTGCAGCATGAAACTTGCCATGCTATGCTTCATATAGTTTTGAAATTTAACAATGTTCTTTGGAAGCACTGAATGAAGCATTTTAAAATGACTTGCCATGTACACTTAAATTTGTAATAAAATTTCAAACAGCTGCTCATAACATGAAAAATGCTGTAGATTCATACAAATATTTCAGGTACAGGCAGTAATACCCATCTAACATGTTAATTTACCAAAACAGTTATTCCCATAATCCATGTCCAGACTGTTCTTAAAAATATCTAAACTAGTGCTTGCTTTAATGTAACTTGGTAGTCTACTCCATACATCAGCTGCTCTCTCAGTGAACCAGTTAGTATATCTCTTATTCCTATATAATCCTATGATCACAGGTTGTCTGATGATTCTCTACTACTTTTTGATAAACCTAAGCATCTCCAGGAGTAGTTGCCTCTAAATGCCCTATATACATGAGTAAGGTCTCCTCTTAAATGTTTATATGAGACACTGTACAAGTTCAGCTATTGTATTCTTCCATAATAACAAAAATTTTTACATCCATGGATGCCCTTGGTGTATTTCTTCTATATTTTTTCTAATGTATTCATGCTTGCATTCTTACAAGGTTTCCATGTTGTTTTCCATACTCTAGTTTGGGTCTAATGTGATTAACAAACAATGATTTCAATAACAATGTCTTGTTAACTGCCTTGCAGTAGTAAATCAATACATATGACATATTCAGTAAAACTATAACATCTAAGTGTAAAATGAAGCCTAGTTTAAGTGTTATTTATTTTTGCATCACCCTAGTCCCCTTACAAATTAATACAGCTAAGATGTTATAATGACCAATGTGGTGGTGATATGATATTTCTGTTTGTAAAAACAACTTCAAAGATAAAAACCTTTGCTTAACTAATTATTATTTTTTTTAATTAGCAAATAATACATGCGCATTAACCCTGGTGATGTCATTTGGTAGTGACAATGGCTGAACAGGTAGCAAATTTAACTTCAGTGCTGAAAAGTCAAAAGACTGTGGGTTCTATTCCAACCCCATCAGCTGTGATCAGTTTTCCAGTACTGACACTGTAGTGCAGCATAAGGGGATAATGAGCTCCTGATTGTGCCATACTTCTGATGAAATGTTAAATCAAGGTGCCATCTGCCAAAGTTGGTAATATGTGAATGGCACTTATCAAAAAGGGTAGGAGGTCTTTATTAAAACACACATAAAATAAATTCACAATCAAATAAATAATCACATTTTGGCATCAGTAAAATATCATCAAAGAAATTCTATCCTCTGCCTTTTTATCCACAACCAAGGTTTCATTTGTATAATTTCCTCAAAAAAACAAAATAATCTTTCACACACAAATAAACATGTTCTACGGTTTCAATTTAATTATATTTACTGCATTTTCTTTCTTCAACACATTTATATATAACCAGTCCGTTTACTGGCAGCTTTCTCAGTGATAACCTCTAAATAAAGTCTTCATATTCTACTAAGTCTTTAAACATTTCCCTTCTTTCTTTTATGGCACATTTTTGTCCATCTGATAGATATGTCCAAGTATTAATGTAAAACATGAACACAGGACTGAATTCATAAAGCTTTGCAGTATCAAGGTAAGCAAATTTGTGTGACAAGCGGCCACGGGCAGAGTGAGTGTGAAGCAACATGACACAGCCAGCGATGGACAGCTGTGTTACATGATAATGAATGTATAATGAAGCATTATGTATGCTAATGAGGCAAAAAAATATGGAGGAGCAGTTCAGACATCTTTAAATAACACACAGAGCGAAGCTATACCCACCTTAGATTTGTACACAGCCATATGCTTGTGTTTGGGCAGAGTAAAGTAATGTATCATGTTAGGGACTGACACAGTTATTGTAAATGTGTAGGTGTAACAGGCTGTCATAGCAGGAAATTATAATAATAATTATTATTCATGTATTATTTATATATCATATATTACACATTTATATTATATTATTATAAATTACTATAGTAATGTAGTATAATATAATAGAAAACATGGTGATTAATAGCCTTATTCTGGCATGGTCATAACAAATCTGTACAATATTCCTATCCTACTAAGCCTGATATGCTTACCACAATTTTCAGGTAATGTCGGGCATGGTATGAGTAATGACCACATAGTTCCCACAAAACAATTACAGAATTGAACAAATTTTCAGCAATGCAGTAACAATTTAAATAAGGTTGTGTCTAATGACATATCTGAAAGACACACAACAGTAAGTAGCACTGAAGAGAACATCAGCCCTGGGAGGTGTCTATCAGAATTAAGAGTCATCTACAGTCTACAACTTGCAGTACACTTGATTGTGCATCTCCAATAACAGCTTTGGTGCTAAGATGGTACATCTTAAAAGTAGTGACAGAGTGATATCTATTACAGGCAATGGGGTTTATGACCAATCAAAGGAAACATTATACAAATGAATTAATTACACAAGAAGTAACTCTTACTTTTATATGCAGATATCTGTCTCAGAATGAAAGCTTTTCACAAATTCTGCTTGCAGGACTCAAACTCCTGTCTAAGTAGTTTTCTTCCACAGCATGATGAGGGTTTGGTCTTCTGTTTGCATTAATATTGTGTAGAGTCAATCTTCTGGCCAGAATGATTATTTTAATTAGGGCTCATCTAATTATTGTTTCTGAATCACTCACTCTGCTTAATGAGGAAACCTGATAAACATTGTGTTGAGTTGTACCCAATGTTGTGCACACTTCTGCACCAGCAGCAAGCTCTGTGCACGCGCAGGAAGGCAATTATGTCAGGGTGAAGAAAAATGTCATCCCATAATTAGCCATCTGAAGGGAGAGTCACCTTTGGGCATTTATACTCAATAGCAATCAGAGGGATGAAGGACTGCCATGTTCATACCCTAAGGTACCACTGCAACCGCAATAATAATAATACTAATAATACTAATAATAACAATAATAATAATAATAATAATAATAATAATACAGTACCTATAATTTATTATTTAGATATCCATCCTGCAAATGAGGTGCCATTGGTGCAATTCTTAGTGTGAAGGCTAAAACACATGAGGAGTCACTTGTATGCCATCATTTTTCTTGATATCTTTGAGGTTAGAGAAGGTGAGTGTAGTGTGAGAAGGAGTCCATGATTTTTTATGGACATTGTCCATAAGTTTTACAGCTGGAGGCTCATTGTGTTAAGTCTATGTGTACTGATATTACTAGGATGGTTGTGGGTTCAATCCCTGCCCCCTCCCCCCCAAATAAATGCTGTTGTCTTGACTAAGTTTGTGTGATGCCAGTAATATCATTGCTTCATCACAAAGTTTGCATATCTTTTGGCCATAATTACTACTTGGGTGAACACTTAACAATATACTGTATACTTATCTATTTAATGAGTATCACCTATGCTTGACATTTTTTACTGTGTGATCAGCATACTTCTCAAGTATATGTACAGGGATGTAACTGTCAAAACTGATGTCCTGCAGCTATCATGCTCTTATGTCAGACTGCATGTGATTATAGTTTTTGGGTAGGACCCCACACCCCCAAATACAATTACACAGATAAATAGTTTGAAGATATAACTAATATTACAAACATTACTTTCCTTTGCTACTTTTATCAGTATCAGCTTACTTATGAATGCAGTTTTTTTGTTTTTGAATGTTTCTTTATCCATCATCTTTGCTGCTATTCTTTCTCTTTTATACAGTAATATATTATACATTTATTTATTTATTTAATCTCGCTCCATTTCTGTTGCTATTATATGCAGTAGCACAGTGACCCTTACCAATCACACCAGCATGGCCTTTCATCCCCCACAGGTGGCAGCAGTAGCAGCACTACCACCACCACCACCAGACAGAACAAATACACCATGGTCACAGTCTGTGAGAGCTGCCATCACACATAGTGCTGTATCAGATAGCCCTGCACAGGAGGATGGTAGAGTGATACCAACTTGTAGCAGTGCAAGTGGAGATGGAAGTTTTGCCACCCATCAGTAGCAGGCCAAGACTGTGGAGGAGATACTGGTCAGAAGGTTCAATGCCCTCAACAGCTGTATAGAAACCATGGACCAGTGATTCACTGACTCATGTCCCTGCCCAACACTGACCTTTTGATGCAGGATTCACTAGTGATAACTCCCTATGCAATAAGTAGTCTCCCACAGTGTCAAAGCTGCCAGAGACTGCATCTCCAAACACCAAATCCTACCCCTTCCTTTTGGGTGTAATACAATCCGACCCTTATCATTGTCTGCTCTCTTCTTGTCTGATGTCTCCTTCACTATTGTGTTCTCACTTCCTCATTGTGTTACTCTACAAGTCTATTAGTCATGTCTGCCTTCCCTTGTGACATGTCCTCCCCCTCTTACTCTCCTCTTATTTCCCTGACTCCCTTTCCTGACTTTCTCTTTTCAATAAAAAAATGAGAAAAAATACTCCCACCCATACCTCTCAGCTTCACAGATATTTAATTAAAGTACACATGACTAGTTACAATTGGTCATCATAGAAAGTGTAGAATTCTGACAAATCATTGAGGATTTTGGTCATGAAATCATTACAATTCTCATTGGACTTCATGAATATTGAGTTAAGAAATTGAGAGGCATGTAGCTTCTATCCTACCTCCATGCTGCTCATTCCTCATTTGTTCACCCTGTTTTCTATCCTCTGCTTGCTTCTCCTTTTTGTTTCCATCCTATCCTCCCATTTCTAACCTTTAATCTAGTCCCTACAAAGGTAACACACCACATACATGCCCAAGATGGCCTTATATCTTAAAATCATTTTTTCTGGTCATACCTTGCATGGCAGTTAGCACAGAACAATGTCGCTGGTAATGTATAACCACAGGGAAGTGATAGATCACACCGCATGGTAAAAATGAAGGAAAATCCTTTGAACATTCCAAAATAGGTCACACAAATGAGTTTAGTGTGTGTTGCGGTCAACAATTAATAGTGGAATATGATAAAATTAAAACTTTCCCTGTGAAGTCCTACATGCTCAACATATTCATGACATGGTGACTCCATTCTCAGTGCACTGGGTGGAGGAATATATTCATAGAATTGTATGCCATTCACTTACAATGTGTTCTTTTAGTTTTTAACTCATATTCCCTGAGTGCTTCAGTGGCATACCTAGCTAATGCTGTGGGGAATGTGAATGACACAGGCATGGAGTCAAATGTTTTCAGGTGTATTTTTCCTTAATTGCTACTTTATGAGCTCATCTGAAACAATCCCATGTTGGTTTGTGTCTGAAATTTATTGGTCTTTAATTTTTAAAAAAATGTGCAATTGAGAGAAATAGGAATTCCTGCTTTTGTGTGTCTTCCATAACAGATACGGTCAGAGCAGAAACGTTATTCTACTTAATTTAATATTTAGTTGTATATTTTTTCTGTGATTTTTTCTAATATAAATTGATTTTTTTAAATCTCTGCAAATTCTGTGGTAACTGATTTTGATTATCCTCTTCTTGTAGAATTCTTTATTCATTTGCATTTGAAATGGATTCCTTAAATGAGTGCGCCATTAATGATTTTCCAAAGCACAAGTATCTTGTACAGTGTATTAAATGCTATATATATTTAAATGTGATGTGTTTCTGATGTCAAAAGTTGGATGATTTGCTTACCAGTATTAGTAGTAAATCTAGACTTAATGGTGACGATTGTACTTGTGCAAGTGGCGGCTTGGAGAACTGTTGTTACATATATCAAGATAAATAATGTTAGAAAAAGAGCAAATAGAACACATTTAGGAAAGGAAATGACTATTGTCCGTAAAGATCACTCAACTCCTAATGAAAAAGATAATACCATTAACAACTTTGGAATTCTGGATACAAGTATTCAGCAATCTGAGGATTCAAAACATATAGAAGAAAATAAAAAAAGAATCTGATTAGTGTATGTAAAGCAAAGAGAATGCATTCTAAAAAGGACACTGCTTTTTTATGTAATACACAGGTTACAGGGAGTAACATTGTTTGACCAGAAAACCTTCAATCTGCAGAAAAAGGCATAATTTTTTCCAAAAAAGAAGCAAGGATTAGGTGAAAAGGAAGAAATCGAAACTGAATGTGGAAGGACTGAAAAACATTACTACAGGAAAAAAGGGAAGAAAGACAGAAACTGACAACATAGCTCAGTCTGTGGATGTACAACACCAGCTGGATGAGTACTGCATGCTTGCAAATGTAATAAGCAATAAAAACAATGGGATTAAGACTAATGGCAATAGTTCATAGGTAAGTACTAAACTAGCTGCCCTTGTGGGTATTTTAAGCCTAGCAAGTTTCCCTTTTTGTGCTCAAATAACCTATCCCATTTGGTTACAGACTGGCCTTAACCATCCCATGGCTGATAATTACATATTACCCTAATAGGAGTAAATGGTATCATACCATAGATAATTTGAAGGGGATCCATACATGGGATAAAGCATTTAGGAACTGCGTCCGTCCATTAGCAATACAGTGGGCAGCTCTGGGGTAAATTTTCTGTTTCCCATCTATAGATCTAAGTTGTACTTGAAAATGGATGGGGAGTCTGTTACAAAGCAATGGTTTCCTCTGTCAAAGATACCTGTCACTTCAAACCATTCTGTTGATGTTGCAGAAGAGGTTTTGATCCTTAGATTAAAGTTATGCAGCTTGACTTACTGATGTAAGATCATTCTTTTATAACAATTGTTAGAGTAGATATTACTGAATTAGAAGCTGAAGATTCTTCAGATCCGGTCAGAAAAGATATTCTTGTAATTGGAAGTTCATTTATTAGAGGAACTGATACTTACATTTGCAAAGAAGATAATGAACATCAAATAGTACCATGCTTGCCAGGAGGAAAATTAGAGGATGTGAAAAAGGCCTAAGGAAGTAGAGATTTGTTTTATTCATGTTGTTTTATTCATGTTGGTACACATGATCTCATCCACAAGGACTCTTTGACTGTTAGTAGGGAACTTACAGCAGTCTTCGATGGCATAGCTTGTACAGGTTTTAGGATGTATTTTTCACAAATCACATAGAGAAAGTGAATGAAAAGCTTTTTGAGGCATATACCTACATAAAAAACTTCCCTTTTTAAAAATGGAACTATATAGTGCATCAGAACCTAATTTGGGGCACACATTTTTAGACAGGATGGTTTGTACCTGTCAAAATCAGGGAAGAAAATTTTTGCAATAAATATGTTGCAAAATTTGACAAACACAAGGTAGGATTTTGGCCTAGTCAAAAATTTAACAGTTCATATTTAACAATATTTGATGTATCTCTGATGGTTGTTAATGCAAGTAGCATTAATAATAAAGTTTTTTATTGGAACATTTGATAAGTTCTCATAAGATTCATGTGGTTATTATTTGTGAAAAATGGTTAATGAACAGTGACTGGAAACCAGTTCTTTTAGGGGTATACATATTTTTACTGTAACAGACATTCTAAAAAAATCAGGCAGAGGTGTTATGATAGGGATTAAAGATTGTTACGAGACCTGTGACTATTAGAAATTCAGTGATAACACTAATACTGTGGATTGTGTAACTGTCCCAATAAAGACAACCCTGGAACATATAACAATTGCTGGAGTGTATAGACCACCAAAATCAAGTGCTGATGACCTACAGGAATTCATACATTTCTTGCATGAAACACAGGAGGGAAGAATAATAGTGGCTGGGGACTTAAATTTACCAGAAACAGACTGGAATAATACTGATTCAGCAACATTAGTAAGCAAGTTATTTACAATGTATGCTCAGAAACAACAATTGCTTCAGATTATAAAAAAGCCTACCAGGGAATGGAACATACCAGACACTGTTTGTGTGCCTAAAGAAATTACTAGTTAGTTCATATGAAGTTTTATGACCATTGGTATGCAATAATCATAGGGTTATGAAGGTCAATTTGTTGCTTGATAATTCTGCCAAACTGAAATCTAAACCAATGCACAACAGATTAATTACAGATTATACTGAAGCAAACGAGTCACTATATAAAACTAATTGAAGCATTCAGTGGAAAAAAAAAACTCCAGAAGGAATGTGGAAAGTTTTGAAAGATAAATTGTTTGAATGCAAACAATAAAAAATGTTTAACATCAGGATCTAAGCACACAATATCAACAGGATATATTTCTGTAAGGTAAAGATACTTGATTAAGGTGAGAGAGAAAAAAATAAAAGAAATGGAAGTTGAACTGTGACTGTAAAAACTGAAATAAACAACCATACAGACCAATTAAACACAGTGTGAAACAAGATGAAAAAAAATTTGAAGAAAATTTATATAAAGATATTGAGCATGACAGGAAACCATTTTATAGATATATAAGATTTGAAAGAAATAATTGATAAACTGTGTATAGACTCTAAAATTCATTCTCAGACACAACATATTATAGATATATTTACAAAATCTTATGCAAAGCAGTTTGGCTCTACAAAGGGGGTAATAATCGGTCCTAGTGACAACCAGGCAATCTGAGACACTAACATCAAATTAGATTACATTGAAAAAGAACTATGCAAACTGGATCCAAACAAAGACACAAGTGCTTTAGCAAAACATGTATTAGTAAGAAGATCTGAGGAAACATATCTTTAATTTACTATGGTTTTAGAAAATAACTGTGAAGGAGGTTCCTCAGGAAGCAGAACAAAGATGGATTTTACTACTTCAGGCAAAAAATGAAAAGACCAATGGATTGAACAATGCTGCATACCACTTTATTAAACAAGAGTAAGCTTTCTCATTGATCTAAGTCAGCTGATTCTTCAGACTCATAAAAACTTAAAAAATTGGTATTTAAAATATATGGTTTGTCATAGACTAATTAAAATTGCATACATCGTACATTTAATTTGCCTATATATCTGCATTACATATAACAGACACATTTTATTCAAAGGAAACAGCATTGTTCAATCCAGGAGATGTTTGAGCTAAGGTTCTGTTTGCTTTCCATTTCTGCTTCCTCTACCTCTCTCCTTATATATTATTCTTACTTTTATTTATTATGCTTTAAAAAAAAAGAAGGAAGAAGAAGAGTTAGCATAACATGTGGTTTAATTTCATGATGGGAAACATAATTTTAAGTTTAGAAATAATAATAAATAAAAGAAAAAGGGAGATGATAGTAGAATAAAAGAGGAAAAATGGCAGAGCAGAACAAGACATGATGTTCCTTGAAACCTTTTTTAAAATCCAGACCACTAAAACATTAAGTGATTTGTACCATCTGTGGTTCTTGTCTTCCAAAATATTTTTAATGTTTTTCCCCCTGCTGAATACAACCTTGGGTTGAGTTCATCAACTATATACTATTGTCTTATTATGTATCCTTTGACTCTGATGAAGCCAATCAATGGCAAAAGTGCTTAGTTACAGGATTTCTCTGTGGTGAAGAAAGGTGGTGTGTTCCTGGTCGATTGTTGGGATCATTTTTTACTTTCTTAGTAATTTTTCCCTGTTTGGGATTTGTTTTGTGTTATACCTTTACAAAGGAGCCTGACTGCTATGATCCTATCACTGATTCTAATAACATCATTAGCTGTCGTCAAAGACTCTTTCTTACAACAATTCCCATGTCGCTTCTAGTCTGTCCTTTTCCTGGTATCGCTACTGTCTTCAGAAGATTCTCTCGCCACAATTCCCATACTCCACACCACTTTTAGTCTGTCTTTCCCCTAATATCCCTCATTGTCTTCAAAAGACTCTTTCTTTCCCCAATCCTACCTCATTACTAGTCTGTCCTTTCCCTCAGTAGTAGACCCTGAATCCCAGACCAAAAGACAGTGGTGACACCCTTTCTGCCCTTCCATCTTGTCTTCTGGATAAACAGAATAGGCAATCTTCTCATTACCATCATGTTGTCCAGTTCCAAGTGGTGTCCCATCAGTGAATCTATATTCAGTGTAGAAATCCTTAATTCATTTTTGTCAAGTTGACTGTTTTACGTTAAGTTTTTGCTCAACACAGCTATCCCAGGCAATCTAGTCTGGACAAATGGACTCCCGATGGCCACAAACATACTGATCCAGATCTGCTAAGCTTTAAGGTAGGTACATGCACAGACTGGCCATTAGGGACACGGAGACCTTTCTCATCATTAGCATGGGTCCCAGGTGTTGGTTAGAGTAGGCTTGGTCCTTAAACCTCTAACAGACAGCAAATATCCATGACCATTTTTGACATCAGTCTACGTGACAATCTAGAGGCTAGCCCTGACATGCTACACACCACAGTTAATGCCTAAAGTTGTAAGTCTAAGCAACTATTCCTCCAGTAGGCTTAACCTAGAGTTCATGCTGTTGCTCAACACCATGTACATTTTTAGGTGCCCTCTGTTGGTAGACCTTTCACATGCAACTGTGACGACCAGGTGTGAATATGGTACCTTCAGAAATGCTTAGAGAATTTTTGTTTTTTTGCAGTGGAAAGATCCCTCATACAGACATGGGCAGAATATGCAGATTCCACACAGGTAGTGACCAGAGGTCAATACTGAACTCTGGACATTGTGAAGTGAAGATCTTAACTATTATGCTACTATGTCCCTACCCATATGCATGCATGCGCATGGACATGTAGACACACACACACACACACACACACACACACACACACACACACACACACACACACACACACACACACACACACACACACACACATTCATGCAAGGGGTTCCTATCAGCATTTCATATGTTGAAAACGCCGAAGTTAATTTCATCGAACTGAAATGTTCGAAATCTCAGAAGAGCAAACTGACGGAACATCGATTTCTTTCCCAGTGAAAGAAATCAATGGACCATCATCAGAGTTTGCTATTTCCTCTACTGTGGTGCGGTCTTGGAGTTGGTATATTTAAGTAGGGAGGTGTGTGTGAAGCCCCCCCACTTCTGTCAGTGTTTAAAGTACTTATTTTTTTTTTTTGCACAGAATACCGATTTCTTTCCCTGGGAAAGAAATTGATGTTCCGTCAGTTCGCTCTTTTGCAATTTCAAACATTTCAATTCAATGACATTGCATTCAGCGTTTTCAGCATTCGATATGCTGATATAGACCCCATGCGAGTGCATTATACAGCATGACTGATTATTTTGTACTGATGCTGATTATTTATTCAATCAGGGCAGACATATATGGGATTCTGAAACCATAACAACAGATTGGAAAATTTCAGTTATAATATGAAATTATGAAACAATATAATTATAAACAATAATATACTAGTGATGCAGGCACAATAAAACATAAGAATATGGGATCAGTATTATTACTTTATCAAGAACACTCCTGTAAACAAGGAAGAAAGCAAAAACTGTCAATGGATAAAAGTTTGAATGGTGAGGCACAATAAATGTTGAAAACACTGAATACTTTAAAATATATTTTTTTTCAAAAAGAATCACTCAGATGTAATTGACTGAAAACATCACATTATTGGTGCCAGTGGTGTGGGATTTTTAATTGTTTCCCAGTAGCCTGTGTTTAGTTGTCATTAAGGTGTGCACTCTTGACAGCCACAAAGTAAACATATAGAATCTCAGTTTACCACAGTTTTATTTATTTTTCTAATTAGATAGTCAGGGATAGAAGGCAAGGATGTTAGCAGACGATTTTAGCAAGCTGACAAAGAGCCAGTTGGCTAAATAGTGTGAAGCCAGAGGACTGGTGCATGCCAACCTGTCCAAGGAAGCAATGATTTCAGTCTTGGTTGCAGCCACAGCTCAGACCAGCCAGTTGGAGGATATCCAGTTTGGTGTTGGTGATGTGCAGCCTGTCAAGACAGGACAGTCCACATTTTCTTCAGAGGACCTGAGATCTGTCTGGAGTTAGACTGTGCCTGGAGGCCAAATGTCTAGAGACTGAGGGGAAACTGTGCCTGGAAGCCCAATGACAGGAGGCTGAGGAGTGAATGCGATGTCTAGAGGCTGAGGAGAAACAGCGTCAAAGTGAACTGGAGGCCAAATGACTAGAGATTGAGGAGAGACTGTGCCTGGAAGCCCAACAACATGAACTGGACGTCAGATGTTTAGAAGCCGAGGAAAATGAGGGACAGTGTGAGGAGAATGAGATACAGTGCCGGCATGAAGTGGAGCTTCTTACCCTTCGAGAGGGTCATGGAGGTAATGGGGAAGGGAAAAACCAGACCCCAGAAACTGTACAGATCAGTAAACTTTTCCCAAAGTACAGGGATAGGGATGACTTTGATAGTTTTATTCATATTTTTGAAAGGGTATGTAGACAATATGATGTTGACTGTGAGCTCTGAGTTCGGCTCTTGATTCCCTTACTCCATGGTAATGCTGTTCAGGCTGTAGCAAAGTTAAATTATGTACATTGTAGAAAAAGCCAAACTGCAACCAAGAACAATCTGAAAACCGTTTCAAACACAAAGAGATAGTTTAATAGCTTAAAAAAATCCGCAAATTGCTTTAATCAGCCTAAGCAGACTTCATCAATGATGAAGTCTGCTTGAAAGCTTGAATTGAAATAAAGTGCTTACATTATTAACTTATATATTGTTTAAATTATGATAAAATGAAATGTTGCATGCTTGACTGTTTTAAACTAATACCTGAAGCTTATAGAAAAAAAGTTTTGTGAAAACAGACACAAGCAGATGAAAGTGTACGTGATTATATTGCTGACTTAAGTACTTACTTTCCCAGATGGGTGAGTGGGTGTCAGCTCAACACTTTTGAGGGACTGGCAGACCTTTTGATGAATGAACAAGCCCTCAGTACTTTACCTGATGACATGAGAGTCTGGTTAGCAGACTGAGAGCAACTCTGGGCAGAAAAGGGGATCTCTACTTAGAAAGCAGAGCACCACTGCATAGGAAAGGGATATGCAGTGCTGTACATGGATATAAGGGGACCCATGGGGGCAGTCTAAACCACTCCAACAGAATACACCAGTAATGGGGGAAACTACTAATCCAAGTGCATGGTTAGGGATTAGATGTTTCCAGTGTAATCAGAGGGGACACACAGCAGACAAATGTCCATCGAGGCAAGGTGAAAAAGAAAAGGTGAGGGAGACAGCATGTGGTGATGACAAAGTGCCAGTGGTAAGTTGTTTAGAAACAACTGGGGTGCCAAATTATCACCAAAATGTATAATCTACCTTACTAGATGGTAAACAGTAAGTGCTAAGATGGACACAGCTTCTGATATAACCATTGTGAGGCCTGCAGTGGCTAGAGAAGAGCAGTACTTGCTTGGGCAGTCCACTCCAGTCAGTGCGTTGGGACAGACCTGTTCCAAATACCTTTGGCTAGGGTTCATCTTGACTGGGAGGGTGGACGTGGAAGCAAGCAAACAGGTGTGTTTGATGATATTGCTGCAGATGTCCTAATAGGGAATGACCTTGATGATGCAGTACCTTGTGGACATGCAGTGACATGCAGTCAGGCTTGGAGACAGGCATGTAGGTCTGGCAGTCTGGGAAAGACCCAGAAAGATCTCATACCTGAAGCTAGGGCTGGCATGGTGGCTGTTTCAGAGAAGGTACTATCTGGTAGCAGTAAGTCTGAATATGAGCCACAGCTCTTGGTGGGTACTGATGTTGCCTTGGACAAGGTGACTGCAAGTGCGGAGGTGAGTGGTGGCACCCAGAGTAATAGGAAGGCACAGGTGTTGGAAGTAACTAAGCATCCTGCAGAAGGGAAGCTGGGAAGGTCATGAAGGTAGAGCTGAGAGAGGCTCAACTTATGGATCCTATGTTACAAAGCTTGAGGGAGATGGCTAAGGAAGTACCTGAAGCTCAAGTAAGAGGGGAGTCTGTATACTCGAACAAAGGTTTGTTGTATAGACAGTGGACTCCTGGACATGGGCTAGACGGTGAAGTAATATTTCAGTTGGTAGTGCCTAGAGCTTGCCATCTGCCCTTTTTAGGAAAAGCACATGACATTTATTTCTCAGGTCATATGGGCATAAGATGTACTAAGGGACATATTATGCAAAATTTCCATTGGCCTGGAATTGAGAGGGATGTGGTAGAATATTGTAGGACTTTTGAACAGTGCCAAAAAGTTGGTAACGCAGGGGACAAGGCTAAGGTGCCATTAATGCCTTTGCCTGTTATCAAAGAGCTGTTTCAGAGAGTGGCCCTGGATATTGTGGGACCCCTGAGTATTGCAAGTTCTGCAGAAATGAAATACATCTTGGTTGTAGTAGACTATGCTACCAGATATCCTGAGGCAGTGGCTCTGTCGTCTACTGAGGCAGAGAAGGTAGCAAATGCAGCAGAGGAGGTGCCAACTTCATGTCAGACCTGCTGACTTGTCTGTGGAAGCGTTGTGGGGTGAAACATCTAAAGACCACTCCCTACCATTCCCAGACTAATGGTCTTGTGAAGAGGTTAAATTCTACATTGAAGACTTTGCTACAGGCATTTGCAGTTTAAAAAGGAGTGTGGCAAGTATTTGCCCTATCTGTTATTTGCATATAGGGAAGTACCATAAGAATCTATGAGTTTTTCACCCTTTGAGTTGTTATACGAGTGAGGGGGCCTTTAGATTTAATTTGAGACGAGTGGAAAAGTGAGAGTGAATCTCACAAAGAGTCTCTTGTGGCTTATGTTCTCAACTTTCATTCAAGACTTAAGGAGCTCATGGGTTTAGCTTAAGAGAACCTAGCAGAGGCCCAACAACAAAAGATTGTTTGGTATGACAGGAATGCTCGAGCCCAAGAGTATGGTGAAGGACAGAAGGTGATGGTACTTGTTCCTGTTAGACATAACAAGTTACATGCAGCTTTGGAGGGACTCTTTGAGGTGGTGAGGAAAATCAATGATGTGAAATACATGATAAATTTGGTAGGTAGGAAACAAGGGTGTACCATGTAAACATGATGAAACCCTATCATGGCAGGGAGGCCCTGGTATTGAGCATTAGTAATGGATGGCAGGAAGAGTCTGAAAGGGATATGGCAGCTGACCTTTTGGGTGAGGACAGGATTGACACCTCTGTGGAAGAGATCGCCATATCACAGCAGTTAACTCCTAATCAAGTCTGGGAGATAAAAATGATATTACAGGAATTTGGGGATATGTTTACGGGGAAACCTGGGTGTACTGACTTGGTGCAGTACCATTAAGCAGGTTCCTTATAGAATACCTGACTGAGTGATGCAGACTCTGAAAGAAGAAATAAGGGAAATGCTAAAACTGGGGGTAATTCAACAGTCTAACAGTCCTTGGGCTTCCCCAGTAGTGCTAGTGCCAAAGATGGATGGTAATGTGATATTCTGTGTAGACTATCAGAAATTAAATAGTTGCACAGAGTCAGATGCATACCCCATGCCGAGGACAGACAAGGTCCAAGAACAGCTGGGTGGGGCTAGGTATCTGACCACTACTGATTTGACTAAAGGGTACTGGAAGGTACCCTTCACTTCTGCTGCTAGAGAACTGCCAGCCTTTTTAATCCTTTATGTATTGTATGAATTTGCTAGGATGCCTTTTGGAATGAAAAATGCCCCATCAACTTTCCAGAGGCTGGTAGAACGTATCATTTGGTAGATGCAGATGAATAGGCTCCAGCATACCTGGATGACATCACTATTTACAACTACTTCAGGCGGGAACATCTCCAACATGTTAGGAAGGTCTTGGATATATTAAGTACTGCAGAATTAACCATTAAACCCAGTAAGTGTCAGGTGGGTATGGCAGAGGTCACGTACTTAGGACAAAAAGTGGGAAGTGGTAAAATAAGGCCAGAACCTGTCAAGGTGGAAGCTATCCAAGCGTGGTCAGTTCCTGTTACTAAGAAACAGGTGACAGCATTTCTAGGGACAGTGGGGTACTACAGGAAATCTGTGCCCAGTTACAGTACGATAGCTGCACCCCTTATGGACCTAACTAGGAAGAATAAACTGGACAAGGTAGTGCGGACCACAGATTGTGAATAGACATTCCAAATACTAAAAGAGATTTTGTGAGGACCCCCCCTGTGTTAACAGGCCCAGATTATAGGTTCAGGCATTTACAAGCCTAGCCCATAGTTTTTGTGCTTACGCCCCCTTTTATGTATGGGGAACTACCATTGTAATCCCTGGGGTATATCGCGATCTCCCATCCATATCCCTCCAGCACGCCCCTATTAATAGCGAGGTCGGTTTAAGTCTCCCGCCCTTGTCTGTGGCTCTGGCCAGTTTTTGATTTTTGGTCATCAAATCTGATAACTTCTTCTGTGCTCATGTGTCAGATGTGTTTTTCTACTATGCCCGTTTTGTTGCATCTGCAAAACTTGTCGTGTCAACCCCTCTTGTGTGTGCTGTTTGCTTAAAAAGTAGATGAGAAACAAGAGTGGAGCCCACCCTGTGGCCTGTGGTACTGGACAGGTTTTGACAGGCTTTGGACTGACTGACGGCAACTCAACTCTGACTGTTGTGGGGGTCACTCAGCCAGTTTTTGCAACAACCCATGTTGTGATGTATTTTTTTTTGTATTTTTTTTTTTCAATATGACCCAAGTGGGGTATCCGTGGGCCGCCCAGAGCAAGAGGTAGTGTGCTGACTGCCTTTCCTGTTCCCTCATCAATGGCTCATGAATGGCTTTGATTGAAAAAACAAAAACAGAGATGATCTTGAGAAACTGAACAAAATGGCAATGGAGAAAAAAATGGATCAAAGTCTGCCCTATGTATGTATTTATTCCATCCATCCATTTCTCATGGCTTCCTTGGCTTTGCTTGTGAAGGAATAAGGCTTGTGGGAGTAATGGGGCATTGTATTGCCAAACATGGGGCTTTGGGGGCCAAACTGATGGATCTGGATACAATAAAGAATTTATTGTACAGGCAAATGCTTCAAATTATGTGGTGGAGGCAAGTCTTAGCCAAGTTTCTGAAGAAGGAGAAGAGCACCCAGTGGTTTATCTGAGCTGTAGACTCCAACCTAGAGAACAGTGTTATGCAGCTGTGGAGAAAGCGTGTTTGGCCATAGTGTGGGCATTGCAAAAGTTGCAACCCTATCTTTAAAGGAGAAAATTCACTGTACTCACAGATCATTACCCTCTAACATGGCTTAATAGGGTCAGTAAGCAAAATGCCAAGTTACTGAGGTGGACTCTAGGATTGCAAGCATATGATATAACCATACAACATCACAATGGGTTAGCAATGCCAATGTGGATGGATTGCCCAGGAGAGGAGTGGGTTAATATTCCCAGGTAGACCCATTTTTCTCAAGGATCAGTTTTCAAGGGTCACTTGAAAATCATGCTTGCGTCATGGGGGGTTGAAGAAAATGAAAACACTGTCATCTTTGTTATCATGTCTGGCAGGAGATTTGTGTAGATTCTCAGATTAACGTGTATTATATGCCAGCATGTCTAATTGTGAAAATGTAAATAACTTTTTAAATGTTGAGTATTTCCCTGTATAAACAGAATGTTTCAAGAATCTGTCAGTGTTTGATACATTTCTAATTCTAAAGTACTGTGGGTAGTCAGCTGAACAGTAGGTAATGTTATTAGAATGTTCTTGGTTGCTAAGTGATTATTTAAACAGCTGATTAACAAGAAAATAACTTTTTCAAACAGCTGATTATTTTTAAAATTAGACAGTTGAGACTGCAGTTTGTCAAGTGCTGAGCAGTTTTGTGAAGTACTTCAGTTAAAGTGCTGTGCAATCAGTGGGCATCCATGCAAGACAACTCACTAAAAACTGTAAGCTTGCCTTTGCCTTTCTGTTATTTGCTAGATCAGATCAGGGATAGTATTCTTTAGTTAGATTAGGAAAGCTTAGTTATTAAGATATAGTTTTTCTAGAATAATGGACTCCTATCCTTCAGTTTAATTGTACATTTCCGGTGATTGAGTTCTGTTGTTTATTGAAAGCTATTCATTTACATTCTTGTAATAATTTTACTTATTATTAAATGTTTTTCATTACTTTTCACTGTGGCTGGAAATCAGTGTTTTTCTTTAGAGATTAGAGAGTATTTATAACTGTCTGGTACTCCACAGGTCACCTCAAAGGCCTGGTGACTTATGGTCATAGCTATCATTTATTTTGATATTTAATTTTCATAATTGGATGCCCCTTTTGAAGGGCATAAAGACACTGTGATTGTTGGCAGCAATACCATATTATTGTGGGAAAGGGACACAGCTGGAAATCTGTGTCAGGCTTTCCCTGAATTGATTGGATGTATGAGATTTAAATTTACTTTGAGTGTGACTGTGTTAGAGGTCTTAAACTGGGACACCACATTGCTCTGCAGTGTATAATAAGGGAACGCATTTGGGGTGGACATAGGTATATAGTCCAGTTCCAGGAAAATACAGCATATTCCTTTTGTGTTCTTGAGGGGAATTGTGAAATATTACTGTTTAAGTGACAGTCTCACATATGACTCAGTAGTGAGGACTGAAGCTCCTTAGTTACTGACCCTGGATAGTAAGGGACGTCATTTAATTGGTAGCAGTCCGGTGGGATAGAGCCGTACGTCACAGGTACAAAAACTGAAACCATTTGTCAAAAGCACACTTAAATCCCTCAAGACTTCCAATACTTTTAATATTCAGTGGAAAGGTATTTCAAAGTTTACCAGTTCTTTCATGCAAGAATCTTTCCCCTAAAGTAATACTACAGAGAGGGTTATTCACCAACAAACAGTTGCTTCTAATTATTAATGAGTGTATTCTGAATGCATTAGCAAGTGCTGACAGACTCTAGTTGGCACTTAAAAAAATGTTCTACTCAGCAGATTTCTTGACTCTGTGTTGCTTTCATGATAACAAACAAAATCTTTGAATTAGTCCAGACAAGATTTTTCTTATAAACTTCCATTACAAGTAGGCACCTATAAAATCACATGACAAAGCTAACTTACCCCTTACCAAAGTATTATGACTTATCGTATTAATGGTGTAGTATATAATTCATACCTTAAAGAGATCTTGCATTTGAGAAGGTAGCATAGTGATCTTTTTTTTAAACACACCTTTATTGAATTAGCACTTATGACACAGGTGAATTTACATTTATACAAAAGTAATCAAATTGTATTAACACATTAACAAACAATATGCTTCACATATATTACTATATATTATATAACCTAAGCAACATTACATAAATTATTAAATTCCTATCCCCCTTTTTTAATAAGAAACCTCTTTATTAAACCATTTTAGTGACCACCGTGTTTAAACAGTGTTGTTTTGGTACTGGTTATTTTAAAATGGTACCACTGTAGTTCTGTAGTAAGTATTTGGCAAAGTGATTTACATTGTCTGTCTGTGTTGTACACTTTTTTTACAGCTGTTATGCAGACATCTGGCCTAATATTTTCTTTAGTTTTAACCGGCCAGGTTTTTGCCATTTAGTAGGGCCACTTTTAAGCCTTAACAGTATCCTGAAATATCTAAAATAATCACATTAGTGTGTTTAGTGACTCTAACCTTTATACCATATTAATGGATATCTATAAACAAGGTTTTCTAGAAGTTGATCCCTGCTTCACCAAGTTGAATTAACTTTTTTTTATCCCCTTTCTGTGTGAAGTTTCCTAACCCCATTAATGGGTAAGGGGACTGACTAACCATATCACTGTGAAGACTTAAACTGCTTTCCTCCTGTGAGTACACAGTCCAGTGGAAACTCTAATGAGGGCTACCACCAGGTGGTGGATTAGTAAGGCCTAACACAACCACAGAATACTTACTTAGCTTTTCCTCCAAGTTACTGTAACTGTTCTTTATTCCTCTCCCTTCCTCTCCACTAGGAGGAGTCCATTCATCCTCCACTGCCAGTGCCATCAAGCACCTGAGCTTTTTTTCAAACTTGGGTCACCTGGGCCATAGTCAGGGATTTATCCTATTATGTCACTAGTGCTGGCTATTTTGACAATTTATTTGTGCAAATACATCAGATACTAATACTTTTAACTGTGTGAATGCTAAACTGAATGAAATGACATGTGGCTGAAAGTGGTTGCTGTAATATTTTATAAGTTTCTGGCTTTAAAGACTGAATTAAGGTTTAGTCTGGAGTGCAGACTGAGGCTTGGATTGGTGATTACTACTTTGTGTAAAATTTAGAGTTCTGGTAAGGGTTATGGCCAGGTTTAAAGGTTAGGTTAACTTCTAGGATTATAATCAGGTTTAGGGTTAAGGTTAGGTATAGGGTTAGGATCATGCAATATGAGAGGTGGTGTGTGCTATATGTGGGATGTCCGTATAATTTTATGTATTCTGTTCTGTGTATTTTGGATGAGTGTGTGCATGTTCACTAAATGCATGTGACTCGGGTAAGCTATCTTCAGTGAATATGTTTCAAATGGAGATCTTAAAACCCATATGCATTTCTCTTTGATTTCTTTACTCTGTTGCCTTTAGGCTTTTTGTAAAATATAAACTTCGGACTCAACACGACTTAGTATAATTTTAAGAACAAAAAGATTTATTTGGTGGTAAGCACTTTCGCGTACCTTCCTGTACGCTTCTTCAGACCATAAAAACTTTCTACAAAATGAGCAACTTTATATACTAAACTCATCACCTCTTAATTATCTAAACAAGCAATCATGCACACTCAATAATTCAATAAAACAATTAAGAAGATTAGGAAATACTGCAGTTAAAAAAACAGCATTACAAAGACATTTTCAGAATGCACTTCCACTAGAAAGTTAAAAATCAGACAGACAAAATCAATACTTAAACATTCACTATAGCTGAATGATAAGGGCAGTTTTCAGGATTGAGTTATTATGTTACAATGTATATATACTTTAAAATACAAACTAAAGTAAACACATATATGCAGTCTACATTAAAATCTTCAGTGTAAAAACATATAAGATACATTTAAACTGATAAGTATGTACATCAAAACACAAACATTTAAAATAATAATGTACCATGATGAAACATACCAAATGAGCTCTGATCATAGCTGTTTAAAGATATGAACTCTTTTTATTATTTTATGTTTCCTTTATAAGACTTACTAGTTTGAATAACTTGTAAATGATTTATGTGTTTATACTATACGTGAATATTAAAATTAATATTATATATGTATATATATGCAAAGATGTGTAGCCATAAAAGAACAAATAGGAAAGGAAGTGAGGAAGTAGGGAAGAAAATGAGAAAAGTGAAGAGATAAAAGGATAAAAGGATAAAAAGAATCAAAAGGGGGGGGAAGGAAGGGGAGGGGACGGGGAAAGGGAAAGAAAGAAAGAAAGAAAGAAAGAAAGAAAGAAAGAAAGAAAGAAAAAGAAAGAAAGAAAGAAAAGGAAAGGGAGGAAAAAGGGGGAAGGGATGGTTGAATGGATAGTAAAGCATAAGTGAAAAATATTAACTGGTATTTATAGTCTATATAATAATTATGTAAAGCACAGGCATGGTTGCATATAATAATAAATAAGTAAAAAATTCTTTCACTTTTTCAAAAACAAGTCACATTTGTCAAATTTATCTAGAAGTGTCAATATATAAATAAATAAATAAATTATCTCATCAATACCTGTAGAAACATTTTAAAACATTTTAAAAACAAGTTCAAAACATTTTCAGATTCAATCCTATTACCTACGTGCATTTAAGTATGGTTTGATTGAAACATAAAGGTTCAAACCTGGATGGTAATGCCCATTTAATCTAAAAATCCATTTTAATTCTTTGAGTTCTAATAAATTGATGTAATCTCCTCCCCTAATGTTTGGTTCAACTATTTCTAGAACTCTGAACACAAAAGAATGTCCTGGGCAACTTTGCGCGTGCTTTGCTAAGGCATTCAAATCATTTTGTTTCTTGATATCATAAATGTGATTGTACACCCTGTTCTTAAGCTTACGTTTTGTTAAGCCAACATAAAATGCTGAACATTTTACACACGTCGCTAAATAAATTTTTAGCTTTTACAAGTGAAATTTATATTATAAATTCTCATTCTGTAATGATGCATTATTTGAACAACTGCATTTGTCCCATTATGTTATACCAGCAAATAAAGAAGCAAAGGTCCATTATCAAGAATCAGCATTAGCAAGAAAAAAAAAAAAAAAACTGTCATTCAAAGAAAGGCTTTCTTGAATACCAAATGCTGTTCTGCTATGGATAATAAGTACAAATTCAGGAAGATTTCACAGCTGACTTAGATGTCTGTATGGCTACCAATCATAGTGTCACTTGGTCTTTGAGAGCCTAAATGACCTAGCACTTTCAGCTTCAGTAACTGTGTATGAAGCCCTAAAATTATGCTCATGATGATATCTACAGATCCAGTGTCATCTTCCAGAAAACTGAAAGTAATGCATTAAAAAAGGACA